>NC_090657.1:87934371-88234371 GCF_040937935.1 Hyperolius riggenbachi | reverse complement strand
TTACACACAGGCAAGCTGCAAATGCATCTCCAGCCCTCAGCTCACTCCCCTCTCCTGCTCCCTCCTCCCCTCTGCCTCTAATCTCTTGCTGAGACTGAGCTCCCATAATCCCTTGCTACATGGAGTGCCAAGGCTTGTTTAGTTTATAGGGAATTAGAGTATTAAAAAAAAAAAGTATTTGGCTTGAGGAATGCCCTATAAACTATATGTAAGGAACACAATTATGCAATAAGTAAAAGATTATCTCGGATCCTGGGAGGGCGTGGCTACATACCAGTAATGTATAGCTATAGAAAGTGTTTACACTTACACAAATAAGGAAAATAACCATAAAAGTGGGAATCTTGAGTAATTTACTGCATTCTACTGTACTATTCTACTATTTGTCAATATAGTGCCACTTTAAAGAGAACCTGTACTAAAAAAAAGCCCTCTGGGGGATACTTACCGTGGGAAGGGGAAGCCTCAGGGTCCCAATGAACCTTCCCTGTCCCCTGTAGCTGTGGGGAATCCAGCGCTGGCTTCCCGCCCTAACAAACAATGATATATTTACCTCTCAGCGATCCAGCGCAGGCGCACTAACGGCTCTTCGCTTGGCTAAGGCGGAAATAGCTGAACCCAATCGTATCAGCTGTACTGCACAGGAGCAAAGGACTCGTGCCTGCGCAGTAGAGCAGATGTGATTGGGTTTGGCTATTTCCGCCTTAACCTGAACGGAGAGCCGCTAGTGCGCCGCGGTTCGGGGGGCTGCAGCGCTGGATTGCCAGAAAACCGGAAAAAGGGGGAAGCCTTGTTAGGATCCAGAGGCTTCCCCCTCCCGCGGTAAGTATCCCCCAGCGGGTTTTTTTACATTACAGATTTTCTTTAAATATCAACTGGTGAATGGACCTGCACAGGACTGGATGGTTGATGTCAGAACAGATTCTCTACCCTGCTATTCACTTTCTCTATGGCTTTCAGGAATCCTGTTGTGAGAAGTAAGATTTGCACATGGTGTAATCTGAAACTGTTTTTTTTATAGCCATGTCATGTCACATGTCAGATTAGATCTCCCTCCTTTAGGGAGAATACAGGTCTTAGTTTCCCAAGCATTTCACTTTTAAGTGTATTAAGAAAAAAAACTAGAACAATCTGACATCTAAAAAGGTAACCATGGTGACTAAAACCCTTACGCAATGCCAAACCACAACCTGCCTGAACATGTTTTTTGGGATAAACCTTCAAATAAAACGTAATATTTTTACTGAAAAGCCTGTGCGCTGCCAATGCTATGTTTGTTTATAGGCAGCCATGTTTTCTTGTACAGATGTAGGTGTTGAGGCTTGGAATGCAATACAAGATCTAATTTATCTTTGAACCTCATTCCATTCCATCCATAAGTCCTACTTTGCAGGTCACATGCTTGATCCACCTACGTTTATTGAGCTAGGCATCTAAACTCCAAGAATGTATCACGATCCGTGGAGGATAAACTGAATGGAGCACTTATTTTCTTAAATGTAAATACAACCTATGAAAACACAGTTGCAAAAACAAGCATTTAATATAAAACTCTGATCTCAAGTTTGACATCTTGGAAGATTTATAGCTCAGTTTGGACCAGAAGATTGCCGGGCCTATCGAGACGTGTTTCTGGGACTGAAATAACATGATATCATTACTTAAATGTGCTTCCATCCTTATCATTAGCTGAAAGGGCTAGTCACTGTAACATTTGCCCTTAGTTCTGTAAAAGAGACACTCATAACATTTACCAGCACATTCAAATTAATAATTCAAGATAATTGAGGTATATTGCTCAGGCATTCCTATCACAAGTATGACTTGCAATGCAGCAATCTCTTCATAAAAGAAAAAGTGTCTTCCAAATGTAGGATAGCAGAAGTAACCATACTTCTTTGGAAAATATAATTGTGAACACAAAATATTTAGATACTGTATAAATGTAGGTAAGTATATGTGTATATATGTGTATGTCTTCTTAAAGCAAACCTGCAGTGAAAATAAACCCATACGATAAACAATGGTATCCATAGTCCTAATTCTAAATAGGGTTTTTCTCAAGAATCTTGTTTTCATTTAAACTATACCTGTGAGGGAACAAAAGGTAAACGTAGGAACCCGTATCCTAATCACCTTGCTGCAAGGCACTATGTATTGACCTGAGGAGGCGGGCTAGTACCCATTAAACATGTTGTCTATTTTGTGCTTTGAATAAATACTTTTCCAGCACTACGAGTTTTTGTTGTTGTCAGGAGAGGTAAGAGATTACCTCTCATTCTTATTTCAACTATTAGAAGTTTATATATATTTTTACATGTGGGCACCTCTATCCTTACGAGTATCCAGATAAACCTCCTTTGGAGGTAATATTTTTTTCCCTAAAAACTACAAACCCAGGAGAGCGACCATCCAGCTTCTGGCAGGACCTGGAAAACCGAGTTGGGATGGTTAATTTTCTTGCTGGCTTATTGTGAGGATCCGCTTGGCTGCCTGCGCAGGCAGGCAGCTTTTTGACCACTGTTCAGGTCTGCATTCTGCAGGTCTCTGGAAGAGAGACTTTTTGTCAGTATTGCAGCTTGCTGCTGAGGAGTTTGCATACACTCGTTATGCAAATACCCTACCTGCTTCCTTTGATGACTGGCAATATAAAGAGCTATGTTTCCCAGAGTCCTTTGCTGGTCATAAGGGTTAGTTCCTGTGAAACACTCTTGGAGTATCAGCCTTGCTCATTGTGTAAAGATTAGCTTAGAGTAATTCCTGGGACTGCACTAGGCAGGTTCCCTAGTGCAGTTAGGATTGCATCTCTGTTTTGTTTGTCTGTTGCGATTGTCCTGTCCCAGCGGTGGTCGACAGGAAGTCGTTCTGATCTTTGTTCTTGGAGTATAGCTGGAGCAGCGGTTGCTACCAGCTATCTCATCTGATCTGTCTTGCCAGGATCGCACTCGCCTTGCGCTAGTGCTGTGGATCCGTCTGATCTCCATCTCTCTTTCTAAACTTGGATCGCACTCGCCTTGCGCTAGTGCTGTGGATCCTTCTGTTCTGTCTTCCTGGATCGCACTGGCCTCTTGCGCTAGTGCTGTGGATCCTATATCTCGCTTATTCCTGTTTTCATGTATCTGTCTTGTCTGCTACGAACGCTTGCTGGAGGCTCGGTGAGGTAACCGTTAAGCAAGCGCTCGCGTCCTCTGTTTCATGTTTGTCTGTCGGTGGTTAGTTAGGCGTGCTTGTCTCTGTTGTGCTTATCATGCGGAGACCGCGCATAAACGCGTGCACTGTTGCGAATGAGTGCGGTGTTCCCGTTTAGTTAGCGTTTGTTGTTTTCCTTGTCTCATTATTGTATTACCGTATTTTCCGCCGTATAAGACGCACTTTTTCTCCCCCCAAAATGGGGAGAAAAAGTCCCTGCGTCTTATACGGCAAAGGCAGGGAATCCCCAACTTCCGAACGCCCGCCGATATGAACCGCCGACCTGTCGCCATGTTGGGGATTCCCTGCCTTTATCTTGATGGGTGTCCTCGTAATTCTGAATCCATAATAGTCATTGGTTCCATAGGAGGGCTTGATAGTTCTCCATGTGAGCCTGGTGATTGTTCTGCCCTTTTGGGATCTCTGTGGAGCTTCAAAAGGTTCTGGGAGATTCCGGGAGAAATTTTGCTTGGCACCCTGGATAAGATCAACAGTGGCTTTTGTGTTGTAAGGGACACTTCGAACAGGTATTGTGGCAGGTTTGGTATTTTCGGACGCGCCCTGGAAGGTGGTGGGTATTGTCTGGAGGGTGTCGATGGCTTCTTCTCTGGCGTTCACAGTCCTGATGGGTGTTATACTGAGACTGGTAGTACTGATGGGCATGTTTCGGTGGCGTTTGCTTCCGATGAGGTCGGTTTCGGCTGGACTGACTCTGGAATTGGGCCTTGTCGGGCTGTCCTGACCTTCATGAGTCTTCAGTTAGAGTCTTTTGCAAATATCAGGTTAGAGGCTCGTCTGGAATCCGACCCTAGAGGGGGGGGTACTGTGAGGATCCGCTTGGCTGCCTACGCAGGCAGGCAGCCTTTTGACCACTGTTCAGGTCTGCATTCTGCAGGTCTCTGGAAGAGAGACTTTTTGTCAGTATTGCAGCTTGCTGCTGAGGAGTTTGCATACACTCGTTATGCAAATCCCCTACCTGCTTCCTTTGATGACTGGCAATATAAAGAGCTATGTTTCCCAGAGTCCTTTGCTAGTCATAAGGGTTAGTTCCTGTGAAACACTCTTGGAGTATCAGCCTTGCTCATTGTGTAAAGATTAGCTTAGAGTAATTCCTGGGACTGCACTAGGCAGGTTCCCTAGTGCAGTTAGGATTGCATCTCTGTTTTGTTTGTCTGTTGCGATTGTCCTGTCCCAGCGGTGGTCGACAGGAAGTCGTTCTGATCTTTGTTCTTGGAGTATAGCTGGAGCAGCGGTTGCTACCAGCTATCTCATCTGATCTGTCTTGCCAGGATCGCACTCGCCTTGCGCTAGTGCTGTGGATCCGTCTGATCTCCATCTCTCTTTCTAAACTTGGATCGCACTCGCCTTGCGCTAGTGCTGTGGATCCTTCTGGTTTGCTACTCTCTTGCTATACTTGGATCGCACTCGCCTTGAGCTAGTGCTGTGGATCCTTCTGTTCTGTCTTCCTGGATCGCACTAGCCTCTTGCGCTAGTGCTGTGGATCCTATCTCTCGCTTATTCCTGTTTTCGTGTATCTGTCTTGTCTGCTACGAACGCTTGCTGGAGGCTCGGTGAGGTAACTGTTAAGCAAGCGCTCGCGTCCTCTATTTCATGTTTGTCTGTCAGTGGTTAGTTAGGCGTGCTTGTCTCTGTTGTGCTTATCACGCGGAGACCGCGCATAATGCATGCACTGTTGCGAATGAGTGCGGTGTTCGCGTTTAGTTAGCGTTTGTTGTTTTCCTTGTCTCCTTATTGTATTATTTGCTGTGCCTTTGCTACTCTCGTGCTCTGCCTTGCTGTAGCCTTGTGTCACCTCTGGCAATCGCCTCTCTCGCGATTGTGTTCCTACTTCAAACCTGCTGTTGTGTATGCACCGTCGCGGGTTGGCGACTAGTTTGGTGCACACACATACAATCTATCCCTGTGCTCATTTTCCTCGATAATCGCTTCTCTTGCGATTGCGTTCTCACTTGGTTTCTTCTGTTGTGTGTCCACCGTCGCTGGTTGAGCAGCTAGATTGGTGGACATACATACATTCCTCATCTGTGCTTATTCGGTCTTGTGTCGCTGTTAGCAATCGCCATTTCTGGCGATTGCCTTCTCACTTTGTCTTCATGGTTGTGTGTTCATCGTCGCAGGGTGGCGACTAGTTTGGTGGACACACATACCCTCTGTCGCTATCTTGCCCTGCGTTTCTTCCCTTCGTGCAATTCCTGTCTGGCGTGTGTGGCAGGGCAGAGGAGCTGTTCCTCTGCACTCCACAGCTCCATCTGCCGACAGGAATTTCCCTCTACAGGTGCATTGCACCTTTTGCTGGGTTCCCTCAAATTACATGCTTGTGGAGGATTTCCGCAGTGTCAGAGCACGTCACGGAGAGAATTCCTCAATCATTACACTTATAAGGTGGTTGCAGGGACCTGCAACTCACTCTTGTGAGTATAGCTGTGTATACGTCAAACTTCCCATTTATTATTGACTAGTGACCTTAGCCCGTTTACGGGCTAGGTCTGTCACCAATCTGCCGTGTGCATGCGCACGCCCACCGCGCGCACACATGCCCACCCCTTCTGGCCCCCGTCCTCCTCTGGCTCTTGGCAGTGTCTCTGCATCTGTCCCTGCACATGCGCAGTGAAATAAATCACTTACACAGGGACGGACGCAGGGACACTTGGAAATTATATATAGAGATGACCTTAGCCCATTTAAAAACGGGTTAGGTCTGTCACTAATCTGCCGTGCGCATGCACACGCACGCCCACCGCGCGCACGCATGTCGCGCACCTGTCACGCGCACACACACGCCCGCCCCTTCTGATCCCGTTCTCCTCCGGCTCTCGGCAGTGTCTGTGCGTCTGTCCCTGCACATGCGCAGTACGTACGCTCTTAATGTACACGTGATCCTTTGAAGTGCCGTGTGATGAGATGGTAGCGCGACCGTCATAATTTACTAGTGCGGCCGCTACTATGTTAAATAATGTAGTAGTGGCTGCACTAATGAAGTATTGCAGTCACGCTATCGTCACATTGCGCGTCACTTCAAAGGATCATGCTCAAGAGCACACGCTACGCTGACAGGACCGCGCATAGAGTGTTCTCACATGTATTGCTTGAGCACGATATGTTTAGTGATTCTACCTGATGATGAGATAAACATGAATACATATAGTACTAAGTACCAAGTCAACTTAGAGCTTGCCTGCAATCACTTTGTATTTTCTTTGCACCGCAAGAAAAAAAACAGTGCTTCTATCTATGCAAATGAGGAAGACAGAAAGCATTCAACAGCAGCTGGGAGGCTATCCTGAGACTTAAATAAAAGGCAAAAATTATTTTATTGGCCTGCGCACAGACTCCTGATAACATAGTGCTGAAACCATCAAATGGCTATTAAAGAGAACCTGAAGTGAGATGAAATAAATATGGCAGCCTCCGTATCCATTTGAAACAATACAAATGAACCCCTCTCTCCCTCCCCCCGACAGTCAATGACAGCGATCGGCTCTCATAGGCATCACTCTGTGGGCCTCTCTACAGCGCTGCCATAGATCGCTGAATAATGTGAATAGATGACCTTTTCACCATCTAACAGTTTCCTAGCGGCGTGTGCGATCCCCTGTAAAACGCCCTCCAGGACTTGACGCCTTTCGACGTTAGGCAATCCTGGAGCTGCCACCTTCCCGATGCCTATCGGCGTTAGGAGGTCAGGAAGGGGTTAAAGTGTACCTGAGATGGGGACACTAAAAAATGTTATACTTACCTTGGGCTTCCTCTAACCCCATGAGCACTGATGCTCGCTGTCCTCCAGAGTGCCTCAGTTCGCCTGGTATTAGTCCCAGTAACTGACTCAGCCTCGCCAGTCGGCTCTTTTGCACATGCGCAGCCGCTCCGTGCATGCGCAGAAAAGCCTGACTGACATGACTGAGCCAGTTACTGGGACCAATGCCAGGCGAATGGAGCACCTCGGGAGGAAAGCGAGGGATACATCGCTGCTCATGGGGCTGTAGGTAGCCCCAGGTAAGTATAAAACCTTTTAATTTCCCCACCTCAGGTTTCCTTAACCTAGGCATAAGAATGTGAGATGGCAGGAACATTCTGCATACAATTCTGGGAGAAATTAACTTCTTCTTTGCGTGTGTACACATGTATTATACATTTTACTATTATGTGGCGGTTACAGTACAGTTCACTTTCCACACTGGTTCTACTTGCTGTCATAAAACATTCAGTCAATTCCATTTCAACCTTGAGTGATGTGGAATAAGTGCTGCTGGCTACACTTATCAGAACCTTTACCTGGTATTCCTGTAAAGTCAAGTCACAGCAGGAACCTTACTTTCTAAAAGACTCTGCCACACAGGAGACCAGCCTTTCTCAACTCCAGCAGGCTGTGTTTTTATGATTTGATTCACCTTATTACACAGGTGATTTCATTAGAATGGCTGGCTCTGCAATTACTGTGGTGATTCCATCTCAGGAGAATTCTCAGCGCATGACCTACAGGGGATGCATTAGAAGTGCAGTTGGGAAACACTGCACTAAACTGGAATGTACTGCCACATAATATTCCAGCAGGCTCCTTCACCTGCCGGAAGCTACAAGTTGCATGGCCAGTGATTAGCATGTAACATTATCGAATGCTGGATCTGCACTACCCAGAGCAGGCTCTTTCTTGTCTGTAGGCTCAGATATGGTATGTGCCTTGGCATAAGATTACAATGTGCTAGGTACACACGATACAATTTTCAGATCTATTTTTTAAAACATGTCCAATCTGAATTTCGATCGATTTTCCGTTCACTTCTATGGAAATCGATCGGAAAATCAATCGAAATTCAGATTGGACATGTTGGAAAAAATTGATCTGGCAGGTAAATCTGCCAGAAAATTGTATGGTGTGTACCTAGAATTAGGATGCTCCTCTCCTTGTTCATCATCATGTCACATTTCCTGTACAGCCATAAGTAAGCTTTGAGCGTGTTACAAGCCACCAGATGCCCAGTCATCTTGTCCCTTCTGTTAATATTTCCCAGCATACTTGGGGTTTGATTCACTAAGACAAATAGCATGCCTTATCAGAGTTAACACGCCTTATCAGAGCAACATAGTGAGCGCTACAAACTTATGCCTGCTAATTGGCAATGACGAGAGCTCCACTCCTCCTGCCCTGAGCCCCTGCGGGTCCAATCACTTTAAAGGACATTATCCCCTCACTTTGATTGGCCCAATAGGCTGCCTGTCACTTGACAGGAAACTTGACAGGCAGCCTATTGGGCCAATCAAAGTGCGGGGATAGTGTCCTTTAAAGTGATTGGACCCGCAGGGACTCAGGGCAGGACGAGTGAAGCTCTCTTCATTGCCATTTAGCAGGCATAAGTTCGCAGTGCTCGCTATGTTACTCTGACTGGGTGCGTTAACTCCGATAAGGCATGGTAACTCTGATAAGGCATGTTATTTGTCTTAATGAGTCAAGCCCTTGGTCTTTTCAGGTATGCTATTCCCAAGCTGCCACAGCATGATAACCTTTATGGACCAAACAATTCTTCATTACAATTTATGGAAATCCTAAAAATAATGAAGATTACAACTTCGTTTCACTTTGCAGGGAGCACTGAATGGCTTAAACCTCAGTGTTTACAAGCCATGTGGGGGACACAGCAAACATGTGGAAGAAGGTGCTCTGGTCAGATGAGACCAAAATGGAACTTTTTGGCCAAAATGCTAAACGCTATGTGTGGCGGAAAACTAACACTGCACATCACTCTGAACACACCATCCCCACTGTCAAATATGGTGGTGGCAGCATCATTCTCTGGGGGTGCTTCTCTTCAGCAGGGACAGGGAAGCTGATCAGAGTTGATGGGAAGATGGATGGAGCCAAATACAGGGCAATCTTGGAAGAAAACCTCTTGAAGTCTGCAAAAGACTTGAGACTGGGACAGAGGTTCACCTTCCAGCAGGACAACAACCCTAACCATAAAGCCAGGGCAACAATGGAATTGTTTAAAACAAAACATATCCATGTGTTAGAATGGCCCAGTTAAAGTCCAGATCTAAATCCAATCGAGAATCTGTGGCAAGATCTGAAAACTGCTGTTCACAAAAGCTGTCCATCTAATCTGACTGAGCTGAAGCTATTTTACAAAGAAGAATGGGCAAGGATTTCAGTCTCTAGATGTGCAAAGCTGGTCATACCCTACAAGACTGGCAGCTGTAATTGCAGCAAAAGATGGTTCTACAAAGTATTGACTCAGCGGGCTGAATAATTACGCACACCCCACTTTGCAGTTATTGATTTGTAAAAAATGTTTGGAATCATGTATGATTTTCGTTCCACTTCTCACATGTACACCACTTTGTATTGGTTTTTCACATGGAATTCCAATCAAATGGATTCATGTTTGTGGCAGTGATGTGACAAAATGTGGAAAACTTCAAGGGGGCCGAATTATTTTGCAAACCACAGTATGTGTGGAATAAAGTTCCACTTTAAGTGAAATCCGTTACTGCACTACAAGCACTATCATTATTACTACAATAAAGTTATTTAGCACTGGGTTCAGTGACTTCACTGCATTGGTACAGTGCTTGCGACAAGATTCATGTTAGTGTCTCCTGTAGGGCCCTTTTGTATTTGAACTGTGGGTTTATGCATCTGTTAAAGCACTGGCTTCTCTTCCCTGTGACGACTGGTGTTTTTTATGCACATTATGCATGTGTTTTAGTGCATGTTTGCAATTCCACCAGCGCTTAGCAATGTTGGCTTAGATTCAAAAGTAATACCTGCCAACATTGCCAAGCCCATAAAACACAAATCTGTCCCTTGCTAAATTCATTTTTTCTCAAAAGTTTCCTCCTAGGAGATCATTATTCATTTTATGTTTAAAGCAACTTTTCAGAACTTTGCGACTGAGAAAGTACCAAAAGTTGGTGAAAAAGTACTATCTAACTTATTCTAAGTATTTTCTTGCTGGTGGTTCAACCTCCATAGCGGTAATCACGAGTCCAGCTCGGGGTGGAGAAAACATGCCGGGAGTGGTAACCCCGAGCTTAAAATCGTGGTAGCCGCTGGAGGTCTATGCAGAGCAATGTGTGCAGTGGGCGTCTTTCACTCACCTCCCGGGGGATCCCCACATCGGACGCCATTCTTCTTCCTCTCCTCCAAGGCTCTGCTTCCCCCTGGTCATGACCACAGCCAGCAATCTCACTACAGGGTTACAGCGCCACCCGCAGGACGGAGGGAAAACTGCAGCACTGGATCCCATGGAGGTGAGTTAGTGCTGGGCTGCTGCAGATCTCCCTAGCAGCATGATTTGTTTTCCCGGTTTTAGGGTCTGAAAATATGCAAAATAATTGTACCACTTTTAGACCCTAAAATATGGAAAGAATCATACCGCCAAGGGAGTTAAAGGGCATGAAGGCCTGGAACCCACTAACAGCGCTTTTCTAAGTGCTTGTGATTTCAAATGCTCTTGCTAATGTAAGGCTATGGGGAAGTTAAAAAAAACCCCATCCCTCAATTGGAATCACACCCATAGCATTGCATTAGCAAGAGCTTTTCAAATCACAAGCGCTTACAAAAGCGCTGCTGGTGGGCTCCAGGCCTTAAGCCTGGAGCCCACTACAAATCGCTATCGCTAATTGCAATCGCTAGCGTGAGCATTTTGTAAGCGATTTCATGAGCAATTTTGGTAGCGATTTTAAAAAGTGTAAGCGTTTTGCCAGCGATTGTGTAGCAATTAGCGATTAGCGTTTTAATTCTGATTGGTCCTTTCAATTAATTAAACATTTTTTACAGTGTGCAGTAATTTAAAATAGCTAGCAAATCGCTCTGTATAGCGATTCATGAGCGATTACGCCAGCGTTTATATATTTTACAATGCAGAGGCGCTAACGCTCAAAAATGCTGCATGTTCTGCGTTTGCGATTTAGCTAATCGCAATCGCTCCAGTGAAATTTGGTCCATTCATTACCATTAACATTAGCTGAGCGTTTAGGGAAATCGCTAGCGTTTTGAATCACTCCCTAAACGCTCAAAAAAAAATCACTCTAGTGGGTTTCAGCCCTTAGACCTATTTACCAATAAATAACTGACAAAGACCAAATACATACTGTACATGAAAGATACACTGTACATAGTCCTTCTATGTATTTCATGCTTTCAATCATATGTGTCACCTCACAAGTTAAAGGAAACCTGTGTAAGGGCATATATGCTAATCTTGACCTGCTTCTGCAAATGCTAGTGGTGAAAAACAATTCATTTTCTGGTTTCATTGTTTTTGATTCGTGGCTACAGACCAAGAATGTGAGGTTAAATCAGGGCCTTGTGTACACAATATTTTTCCTAAATGCCTGGAAAGCACAGACATGATTTGTATGAGGTTGGGTAGACATTTTTCAAGCATTTGTTGAGAGCTTGGTAGTATTTTTAAAATAATATCATAAACATATATATATATATATATATATATATATATATATATATATATACATTTATTTTTTTTACAACATTCATTTATAGATGATTTAGTCAGTGTTTGCCAATCAAAAAATCTTTCCTCTCCCTGATTTACATTCTGAAATGTATCACGGGAGGCAACATCTGCAGTACTGGCAGGTGATCACTGTGGAATGTCTGTTTACTGAGAGGGGAACAGTTGCACCACCTATTATGAGTGTGGTGTGGTGCGATGCATGCGGTGAAGCATATAGTACATACAAAAGTATTGTTAACACATTATGCAGTAACGCACTGCATCCATCACATTATGACAATGGATTCTATCGCACTGCAATGCATTAATGTGAACGTATCCAGACAACGTAACTGCGTTGTGTTAGCAATGCAATTGTATTGTCCATCACCCCAGTGTAAAAGTAGCCTTAAAGAGAATCTGAACTGAAAATAAAAAGTCAAAATAACCATACACAGGTCATACTTACCTCCTGTGCAGTCTACTCCTCAATCTTTCTCCTCTCCACTGTGATCAATGGAATGGCCATTACCCCCTAACAGCTTCCTGGTCAGCACAATGGTAAACTGAAATATCACCCACTTGAGCCATAGGGAAATATGGACATTACCTTGCAAATTCAGTTGTAACTGAAAGCTGCTGATATATAACTGACAGCAACTGGTATATTTCAACTCTGACAAAATATTGTCAGAACTGGAAGTGATCACTGTAAGCAGAAAATGCAGAGCTTCTGAGAGGAACTGACGGTGAGGTAAGTATGTAATATTCATTTGCAGCTACGTCATGTGTTTAATGTTCAGAATTCCTTTTGTGTATGGCCTTGATGAAGGAAAAAGTGGTAACTCTACCGTGCAGCACTGATTACTATTAGCTATTAGTAATTACCGTAGTAGCGCAGTCACGGTCGAGTCTTTGCTACTGATGTTTTATTTCTTAGCTATAGTATACACACAATTCATTATATCATAAGTTTATTCAGGGCTGTGGAGTTGGAGTCGAGGAGGCGGAGCCATTTTGGGTACCTGGAGTCGGAGTTGGAGTCGGAGGTTTCATAAACTGAGGAGTCGGGAGTTGGGGCCGGATAATTTTTGTACAAAATCTACCCATACATGGTACAATTTTTCATTTTTTTTCTATGAGATAATATAGTTTGATTATTCCGTTATTCCGAATATAACGATTTTTCCCAAAAAACGGGATAATAGTCAATTTTTCTTAATCAAAAAAAGATTATTTTTAACTTTCATTCGATTCGATCGTTTTGGTCCAAAAAACGGAAAAATCTAATGTTTTTATTGTACCGTGTATGGGTACCATAAGGAGTCGGAGTCGGAGCCGTTTTGGGCACCTGGAGTCGGAGGTTTCATAAATTGAGGAGTTGGAGTCGGATGATTTTTGTACCAACTTCACAGCCCTGGTTTATTTCACTTCAGATTCCCTTTAAAAAGCAAAAGTTAAGGAATAAACAGGGACAGAAGAACACAAAACAAAGACTGTTCTTCCTAAAAGTAAGGGGCTGGATAGTGTAATGGTTAAGGGCTCTGCCTCTAACACAGGAGACCTGGGTTCAAATCTCAGCTCTTTCTGTTCAGTAAGCCAGCACCTATTCAGTAGGAGACCTTAGGCAAGTCTCCCTAACACTACTACTGCCTATAAAGAGTGTCCTAGTGGCTGCAGTTCTGGTGCTTTGAGTCCGCCAGGAGAAAAGCGCGATATAAATGTTATTTGTCTTGTCTGAAAAGGTATGCCAAAAGTTGTCATAAGCTTGGCAGTTTAGTCTGTAGAATTTTAGATGCTTTTTAAACTACATATCAATTGTACGTATCCGTACAATCCTCTAGATTATACGCTCGCAAGGGCAGGGACTTCCTCCTATTGTTTCCTATTTTGTTGTAATTTATAAATATGTGTACCAATTTTAGTGATATCTCAAACCATTAACTATGTATGTATTTGTACTTGTATTGCTGGATTGTCATGATCGTGCAGTGTCTTGAACTTCTCACGTATACAATATTTGTTTTGCACTATACACAGCACTAAGGAAGATGTTGGCGCTATATACATAAAAAACAATAATACTTGTATGACCTGTTGTTCTGGTTGTATAGTATTTTGAACTGCTCATGTATCCCATTATTGTATGTTTTTGTATTATGTACAGCGCCTTGGAAGATGTTGGCAGTATGTAAATAACAAATAACAATCATAGAATCTAGATGGTAGGCCAGAAGGATAATATGGTTGGTCTACTGTATTCTGGCTATCTCTGTGGAGAGATGCCCTGTTTTAGCTGACCAACATCACTGGTAGTATGCCAATGCAGCAGTGAATACAGTGCCTCCACTTACTGTACTAACCAGCGGATTGCTATAGATACATGATCCCCCTCCCCACAACAATCTGTCCCAGCAGAACAGAACTTCAGAGAAAGATCTTTTTTTCTGAGAAGGAAAATATTTTCACATCCTCTCCCATCCCCCAAACATCAATAAAGAATTACTACTCCGAAGCATATGAAATTATGTCTCTCTCTATGAGTGAAATTTTGAAATCTGTTCTGAATATAAAGACAGTCTGCAGTGTGTGAAAAAGAAAACTTCCTTATTATACCTTGCAACCTTCTGACTCTCTTAGAAGAGAAAAAGGGACACATTATAGTTGGAACATATTTGCGTATACATGCGTTCATACACACACACGCACACACACACGGTCTCAAACACACATACGCACACACAAGCAGGGCCGGATTTAAGACAAGGCCGAAAAGGCCATGGCCTAGGGCACCACAGGATCAAGGGCGGGTGGGCAGCAGGCTATACCAGGGGTTGGGAGTGGTCCCCTGGCTACCTATACTGGAGGTAGGGGGGTCATCAGGCTATCTATACAGAAGATGGGGGAGAGCTTCTTATACTAGAGGGAAGGGGGGGTAAGGGGTCATCAGGTTACCTATACTGGAGGGAAGAGGGGTCATTAGGCTGTCTAAACTGGAGGAGTTGGGGGATGGGTTATCAGTCTACCTATATGGCGGGGGGAGGGGGGGTCATCTGGCTGCCTATAATAGAGGTAAGGGTCAATGGGCTCTCTATACTGGAGGGAGGGAGAACGGTTATCTTATCTGGCTACCTATACGGGGGGGTCATTTGGCTACCTGAACTGAAGAGGGGCGCCTGCTGACAATGGGCTTGGGCAATAAAGAGTACAAATCCGGCCCCGCACACAAGCACATGCACACATTTGCGCACACACATGCACAGTCACTTACACTGGCGCACACACTCGCAAGTGCGCACACACACACACCTCCAGTCACACCTTATTTGCAGTCAGGCACGCTGTGAACAATTCATTAACAGAAGACACAATGTTTATTTTTCAAATCATAACAGTCCTTTCTACCATCACTAATCCTTTATATTAGCATTTATAGATAAGCAATGCAATCATTTAGAGACTGGATATAAAATGTAGCAAAATGTAACTGCACTTTAGCTAGGTAAATACATACAGCACGGCAACATGAGGGTCATTTGTAGAGGAAAGAGAGCGAGGGGAAATTGCTCCCAAATGAGGGACTGTGGCACCACCACAAGGACAGTTTAGAGGTATGTTTTTATAGATGTGTAAAACTAAAAAGCGAGTAGGCGCTCTTTATAAAGTGCTTGGAATCTGTGAGCTGACATTAGAGATCACATCAACAATGTGCTTTACAAGGCCAGTGCTGTCCTGAGCACTGCAAAGCACGACTGCAGTGAACTGTTAACTGTAACATTCTCACAGTAATAAGCCAGAGTCCCCAAACTTGGCAAAGTTGGTCACTTGGGGACTGAGGTTAAAAATGTGCGGAGCATAAAACCGCCAATCACATGACTGCTATTAACTTTAAATAGGAAAATGCAAACTGCAGCCATTCTTACATTGTTAATCGCAGGGTTCTCAAACTTGGCATAGTTGGTCACTAGGTGACTGGGATTAATATTCAGGAAAGTGGTTGGAGCTTACAGCCAAAAATTCACCTATTGATTTTCAAAGGGAATATTTAAATTGCTGCCATTCTTACACTGTTAATGGCAGATGCCTCAAACCTGGTACAGTCAGTAATTGTGTGAATGGAGTTCAAATTCAGAAAAGGGGGCAGAGCAACAGTCAATCCGATTTGTTTGCTTGATTTTAAATGGGAAAATTTAAACTGCATGCATTATTGATGCCAAGGACCCCGAAGCTTACAAACTTGGTCATTGAGTGACTCAATGTTAGAAAAGTGGCCAGACCCAACAACAACAACCAAATGCATACCCAAGCAATGCTGGGTCTTCAGCTAGTATACTATAAAACAGACACTTCACACGTTGCCAACCTCCAGTGTGTCTGTGTCCACAGCTAGAGCTTCAAGCTAGAAACGGTACTGTAGCATCTAACCGATCAAAGCAGCATTATGCTCTTGTATGTATTGCGTTAAAAAGGAAGCTATCATATGTTTTCAGGGCACACAAATGACCAATAAAATTCAGCATTGAGACATTACATTGAGACAGGGTATTTGTCACGATCTGTGTAGCAGAGAGGGTCTGATTCTCGGTGAACTGCAGTATCACTGGGAATACAGATATATATCCGATTATTGATGATCTGCAGTATCACCAATAATCCGATATAACGCTAACCTCTGAACACCTGAGTAGTGTGAGTGCTTGGTGCAACAGTAATACCGTGAGGACTAAGCCCCAGAAACAAGTGCCGTACTGTATGAAGTACAGCAGCAATACAGATTCCTTCCGAAGGCCTGGACTCTCCCGGGGGAGGAGTCAGGCGGAGAGTAGGAAGGACAGAACGTGAGTGACACCTAGGAGAGGGCGTCACTAACAGATCTGGGAACTGCCTCTAACAGCAAGGTCAGTTCTCGAAGTCGGGCAAGCCAGGTCGTAACATACGGACAGATACAGTACAGATACAGAAAGCAGAGGCGAAGTCTAATAAACAGGCAGGGTTCAGCAACAGGGTATCAGAAATATCGGGGTACCAGATCAGAATACAGAAGAATAGTAACAAGCTTGGGGAACCTGAGGAGCGAGTTCCCAATGAATACAGGATGGGCCCTGAGGCAGCAAATACAGAGCTGGCCCTGTGGAGCAGGTGCCCAACAAATACAGAGCTGGCCCTATGGGGCAGGTGCCCAGCAAATACAGAGCTGGCCCTGTGGAGCAGGTGCCCAGAACATACAAGCCATGAACTATCTCCTAGTGATAGAGATAGTTCTCAGGGTCGGGAAGGCCCTGGGGCGCAGGTGCCCAGCGAATACAGAGCTGGCCCTGTGGAGCAGGTGCCCAGCGAATACAGAGCTGGCCCTGTGAAGCAGGTGCCCAGCACACACAGAACTGGCCCTGTGGAGCAGGTGCCCAGAACATACAAAGCTGGCCCTGTGGAGCAGGTGCCCAGAACATACAAGGCATGAACTATCTCCTAGTGATAGAGATAGTTCTCAGGGTCGGGAAGGCCCTGGGGCGCAGGTGCCCAGCGAATACAGAGCTGGCCCTGTGGAGTAGGTGCCCAGCGAATACAGAGCTGGCCCTGTGAAGCAGGTGCCCAGCATATACAGAGCTGACCCTGTGAAGCAGGTGCCCAGCACATACAAGGCATGAACTATCTCCTAGTGATAGAGATAGTTCCCAGGGTCGGGAAGGCCAGGTCGGCAACTCACAGACAAACAAAGTACAGGATCAGAAGACAGAGACAGAATCAGGGGCAAGCGGAGGTTGGCAACGGAGTATCAGAAAGGCAAGGTACAGGGTCAGATATCAGGAGAGTAGTCAGACAGGCAGGAAGTCATAACAGATAATCACAATCAAACTAGTACTTTAAGCTATCAACAGAATCTAGCTAAGTGTAGGATTACAGCTCCAGCTGATCCCGGCACACTTAAAGAGACACTGAAGCGAAAAAAAATATATGATATAATGAATTGGTTGTGTACTATGAATAATTACTAGAAGATTAGCAGCAAAGAAAATATTCTCATATTTTTATTTTCAGGTATATAGTGTTTTTTCTAACATTGCATCACTCTATAATATGTCCAGATTACACAACACTCAGCATTCAAAATGAGTCTTTCAGAGCAGTCTGTGAAGTAATAAACTCTTCTCTGCTAGAGGAAAAGTAAACAGTTCAATTACAGTTCAGATAATAAAAGTCAGATAACAGCCCTCTCCACGACCAAGTTGGTCGGAGAGCTTAATAGCTTTTTTGCATAGAGATAACAACTGGAGTTTCTCAACTCTTCCTGCACTGGAAACAATTAGACTGATGTATCTGATCTTAATGTTTTTTTTCTTAGCTGTACTACACATACAAATCATAATATCATCATTTTTTTTTCGCTTCAGTGTCTCTTTAAGGATCTGACTAAGGGTCTGCGTGCTCCCACATTGTGATCGCAACGACAGGCAACCAGCAACTGACCAAGCAGCAGAATATATAGTTGCTGGACACTGCCGCCCCGCCCGAACCATTCAGCCAATCATGAGTCCTGCAGGAATCAGCTGACCTTCCTGATCAGCTGACACTTCCCCTGCTAGTATAAAGGTCCTGGATTCAGGCCCGCGCATGCATAGCTCTCCATCTGCCTAAGTGCACTAACAGACCCAGCCACACCAAGCACACGCTGCTGCATGCAAACAGCCGCTTTGCTGTCAGGACATGCAGCGGCTATTCCGCGTTCCACCACACACCCAGACGTGTGCAAACTGCCTCGTAGGACGCGGAGTCAGCCGCCTAGCTCTTGGCACACGCAGCGGCTTTCCGCGTTTCCTCACAGTATTGTTTTCAGCTGGACAGGGCTACATAGTTACTTATTCTGAAAAAAGACACCAGCCCATCAACCATGGGTGTAAGTATGGCAGGTAGAAGAAAAGGACCAGCACTAGATGTATGACTGGCAGTGGAGGGACGAGTGGTGCAAGAACTGTGCCTCCAGGCAAAGCAACCAACGTACAAACAAAAGAAAGTGGAGATCCGGGCACCAGTTCAATGTCACCTTTATTAGTCACCTCAGTATCATGACATCAATTGCAATAAAATTAGCCTGACAGCTGCTTCATATGGGGAACCCTACTTCGTCAGAGGCAGTAAATTGTACTGCCTCTGATGAAGTAGGGTTCCCCTGGGGATGTACTGGATGTAGGGGGTGAAGGACAATGCAAGAGTAACAACTGGGCAGCGGGTTTGAGGGACAGGGCAGATGGACATGTAATCAGTAGTGTCAGGCAACCCTCATACGCCCACTGAATATAATGTATGTAAATAATGAGTTTTCTAGGAAAGCATTGCTTAAAGTGAACCTCCGGACTAAAAATCTACTCAGCAGAACTGAAAAGGCTTGGTGTTTCTTTAAAGAGGAACTCCAGTGAAAATAATGTAATAAAAAAAGTGCTTCATTTTTACAATAATTATGTATACATGATTTAGTCAGTGTTTGCTCATTGTAAAATCTTTCCTCTCCCAGATTCACATTCTGACATGTATTACATGGTGACATTGTTACTGTGGGCAGATTAAGGAGCTGTTGCTAGCTGGTCTGGCTTTAACAGACAGCTGTAAGCAGCTATTTCCTGTCTGAACATTGTTACATTGTGGCAGTTTGCCAGGAGTACCGTACGGTACCAGAGCCTCTTGTGGGAGGGGTTTCAGCACAAAATCAGTCATACAGCGCCCCCTGATGGTCTGTTTGCGAAAATCATTATTTTTCTCATGTAAAAGTGGGTATCAGCTACTGATTGGGATAAAGTTCAATTCTTGGTCGGAGTTTCTCTTTAACAGTTTCACGACATCAGAACTTTGTTTTTCTTACCAAAGCATCATTTTTAGCTCAATTTTTAGCTAAGCTCCACCCATCAAAGAAAAAAAGCCCAGGCTTTTTCCCCCTGATCCTGTGCAGAGCATGATGGGATTTCCTATGTTGTTATTCATGTTGCCTAGCAACTGGGAGAGGTGCTCTGGACATAGGACAGTTGGAACTGTGTCTCATGCTCCCTGTCACCTCCTTTCAACCAAAAAGATTGCTGCCATCATGAAATCAAACACTTGCCTGTTCTTTTAAAACAGTGTGGGTAAGAGATTATATTACCTATCTATTTTAATTAACATAACTAATGTAACTTAATGACAGTATTTTTGTTTAGGCTGAAGTTCCTCTTTAACTTCATCTACAACCACTTGCTGTGCCTGATCCATTACTCTCCTATTTATGTGAATATGTTTGACCCTTTACTGTAATGGGCTTACCAGTTTACAATGAGGTAAGGAGGCGGAGTCAAGAGTCTGCCATACCGTCACAATGAGGGGTGGAATAAGTAGGCTTTGTGAGCCCTCTGCAGCATACATCTGGACGGACCTGTAGCTGTTTTACCTCGTCACTTAGAAATGCATGCTTCCAGTGAGACATTCAGCTAAGTGATCAGAAATCCTGCTCATAATATTACGAGAAAGGCGCTGTTACTAAGCAGTCTCAGAGCATTACCGTGCCGGCAGCCAAGCACTGAATAACGATGATATTTATAGCATGAAGAATCAAGCGTAGCCTAGTGATAGCTATTCTATGGGCTGTAACGATCTGGAAAAGTAAGAAAACCCTCCGTTATACGTAATGTAAGAAACAGTACAAGCAAAACTGGCGGACCTGTTTATACGTATGAATCAGGGATTGTGCAATTCCGTGATAGCCAATAAGAAGAAACATTACTGCACTCGATGCATCCACCTTCACTTTTTATAAATGAACCCATTTGTGCTTTGTGTTACTCATGGCCCATTAGGCTACTTTCTCACTAAGCTTTTTGCGTCATTGAAGCCAAGGGGAACAAGATGGGCGACATTAAAGCATACTATAGTCCTAGCGTGCCTGATCTGTACCGTACTGATGTGACAAACGTTTCCAGTAAACTGCTACCAGTAAAAAACTGGTTGTTACAAGAACCGTGAAGGAGAACTGCAACGTTCTAAACACTTTCTCTAGTCAGCTGGCTGCCTGACCAATGGGAATAAGACTGGAGAGAGCAGGAGAAACAGATTCTTTCTACTATGGCTGTACACAAGGTTATCTTTGAAAACAACAGAATGCCTGAGTGAAGCAGCTCATCAGTCTTATCACCTCATCAGGGCCGGCGCTACCATAGAGGCAAAGGAGGCAGCTGCCCCAGGGCCCCAGAGCTTGTAGGGGCCCCCAGTGGCTACAAGAGGAAAAAAAATTCAAATCGACCTTATAGTTCCTGAGAAAATCGATTTTAAAGTTTCAAAGGAAAAAAAATACACATTTAAAAACCAGCCGACTTTAATGGTTAATAGCAAATCCACCTTAAATTCTAGAAACCCTAAATTTGCAGGATATGTTAAGGAGATCATTGGGAATAAGAGGAAAAAACTATTTTTCAAAAAGACCTTATAGTTTTTGAGAAAATCGATTTTAAAGTTTCGAAGGAAAAAAGTATACTTTTAAATGCGGTAAATGTCACTTTTAGTACCTAACGGTAGTGTAATTTTACATGTATCAAAAGAAAGAGCAATACATTTCCTGACAGGGTTTCCAGGGGGTCCATACACAGCCGCAGCGCTTTGGCCAGGGATCGCTATAGAGCCGCAATATGGCTGTATGAAGATTCCTGGCATTTTTTTCCTATTTTCCCCACAAAAAATGTTATGTTTAGAGTGTGGGAATTTTTTTTTTAATAATGTGGGGTCCCCCCTCCTGAAACTTTTTAACCCCTTGTCCCCCATGCAGGCTGGGGTAGCCAGAATGTGGAGCTCCGACCGATTGGGGTTTCAAACCCTGACTATACCAGCTGCAAAAAAGGTCCCTTAATGCCAATTTTTGCTCCGGGATATCTGTTGGGGGGGCCCCCCAGGTTTATTTTGCCCTGGGGCCCCATTGTTGCTTAAACCGGCCCTGCACATCATCATCATGTTCTGTGGTACACTACGTTTTTAATAACAAAATTCTGGTCCAGGTACTCTTTTTAAAAAATTATTTTAAGCAAAAGGAAAACAGAATTTACATGATTACAATAATGACTATTATAACAAAGGGTATACTTTTATTTAACATATCCTGCAGTTCTTAATCTTGCTCCCTTGTGAGAACTCCCTTTGTAGGTTTTATAAGTACTGCTAGAATTGCACTTCTATCTCACGTTATGCCTGATATATCGGTTTGATAGATTTTCAACAGATTTCATGCTGAAATCTATTGAAAATCTATGTGCAATGTGTGAAAGGAACATAGGGGGTTGATTAACTAAGACAAATAGCATGCCTTATCAGAGTCAACATGCCTTATCAGAATTAACATGCCATATCAGCGGTAACATGCCTTATCAGAGTTAACACACCTTATCAGGGTTAACACGCCTTATCAGAGTGGCATAGCGAGTGCTACCAACTTATGTCTGCTAATTGGCAATGATGAGAGCTCCGCTCATCCTGCCCTGAGCTCCTGCGGGGACAATCACTTTAAAGAACATTATCTGGAGAATGCTTTTCTGAAAACTTAGGGCTCGATTCAGTAAGCAGTGCTAACTGTTAGCACGCTTCTGAAAAGGCCACTATCACGCCTTAACTCAGTTGGGCGTGTTAAAATCAGATCACGCGCAGAGATCCACGCGCAAAGTTTTGCGTGCGCACATCAAAGTGCGCGCAAAGTGCCCATTCACATCTATGCGACGTTACGCGCGCACCGCGCTGTGCGCGCACAAAGTTTTGCGCACGGGTCTTTGCGCGCGATCTGATTGTAGAAACAGTGCTAACCTACTTAGCACCCTGGTTAACACGCCTAAAGTCTTTAGGCGTGCTAAGTAGGTTAGCACCGTTTACTGAATCAAGCCCTTAATGTTAAAAATATGCATAGCTAATATAGTACTATACCCCATAACCCCACACTATATACATACCTAGAACTCTGTATTAAATATTAAAATACAGTAATTAAACGTATATCAATATAATATTATATGTAGTGCCGGATGGATTATTCTTTTTGGCCTTATAAACATATATTAACCTTGGTGGAGCCGTGGAACCCAGTCTTTAACCACACCAGAGCCCACAAATAGCCTCAGAAGTTGGCCTTCAACACTGTGAATACTGCTGGCGTTTTGAAACACAAAACAAGGCTCCCACAGTGTGATGTCAGCACCATTGTCCTGACATCACAATTTGGGAGGGGTTTCACTACAAAATCAGCCACACAGAGCCGCCTGATGATCCGTTTGAGAAAAGGTAAAGATTTATTGTGGGAAAGGAGGTATCAGCTACTGATTGGGGTGAAGTTCAATCCTTGGTTGTGCTTTCTCTTTAAGATATGTCCCAGAGGACTATACCCAACTTTCTGGGGCCTACTTTAGAGCGGGCAGGGGAAAGGGTCCTAGCAGGCTAGGAAACATCTGCCATCCAGCTGACATCTGCCATCCAGCGATGATGGCAGACGACCTAGAAGAAAGAGGGTCGTGGCTGTTGGCCCGGCTGGTGAACCAGAAGAAGGAGAGGCTAGAGGAAAAAGGAGAAAGGAAAGATGAGAGAAAGAGAGAGAGAGAGCGAGAAAGAAAGAAAGGAGTCCATCTCACAACCTTGTTATTAGGAGTCTATTTTCTTTTTAACTATGTCCAATAGTGTTACAAATAGAGCTGCTCAAATCCGGAGACATCCGGATAGTTCTATCCAAATATCTCCCAGTTACCTGTGCAGGCTGGGCGGGGGGGTCAATCTTACCTGTCTGACGTCTTCTTCGGTCCGTCCCTCGGCGCCTCCCACGATGCGGTCCAAGCGGCGGTCATGCGATTACAAACACTTCCTCCTTCCGGGTTGAAGGAGGAAGTGTTTGTAATCACGTGACGCGCGTGGAGCGCATCGTGGGAGGCGCCGAGGGACGGACTAAGAAGACGTCAGACAGGTAAGATTGACCCCCTCGCCCAGCCTGCACAGGTTTACTGGGAGCCATCCGGTTAGCAACTATCCGGGTATCTCCCGGTTCTGGATTTAAGCAGCTCTAGTTACAAAGAACCATGCAGTGTGCACAGATATAAATAATACATCCCAAGCTCCTAAAAATATCACAGCATATTACAGGGTTAGAAACCAGCATTGTGGGATGATTATCTGCTGTCCATGCAAAAGATATGCGCAAATGAAGGTTTCTGTAGAGGATCCAGGCACATTCCACAAGTCTGATAGTACAACAGCATACCACGAACTGAGACGCCTCAGGCACTTCACAAGCTGTGTAGAAGAATGTCGGCCGTCCTGCACAAGGTCAGAAAATCCATTGCAAAAAGGACAAAACGCCAAGGACCACACAGGAGGAGTATGCGAGAAGGTTGTTCCAACATGGCAGAAATATAGATCACTGTACCTAAAGCATTATCTGCATAGGAATAAGGCCTGACAAAACAGGACTGCAGTAATGGTAAAATAGGACGTGAAGTGAAATGTTTAAAGGGGCACTATGGCACAAAATTGTAACATTTCAAATATGTGCAAACATAAACAAATAAGAAGTATGTTTTTTCCAGAGTAAAATGAGCCATAAATTACTTTTCTCCTATGTTGCTGTCACTTACAGTAGGTAGTAGAATACTGACAGAAGCGACAGGTTTTGGACTAGTCCATCTCTTCATGGGGGGATTCTCTGGCATTTATTAATTTTTATAGTTTCTGACTAGCGATGGAATCATTCCTGGAGAAAGCCAGAATATACCTTCAGCTTACAAGAATATGAAATGTTATCAATGGCCATTTTTATATCAGGTGTGAGTTGAGTGAGTTAGCAGTCCTTTGCTGGAATGTCCCAAATGCAAGTGTAGTTTTTGAGTTGCATGAGAATTCTTGTTAAAGTGGACCTGCACTCTTGCACAGGACAGAAGGAAAGCATAGAGAAATACACCCTGTGTGTATTTAGAGAGTTTAGCCTGTCTAATTCCCCCTCGCCTGTGACTGCAAGTTGTAATTTGATCCCTCAGATGTGTCACTGCCACAGCAGAGAGATGATTGGGACAGGATGTTAATAATATGTCTGCTTCCATGAAAGCAGGAAGTAGACACACCACAGATTTATTGCAGGATTTGTATCGGCTGTAACAAAGAAATGTTTTTCTTTAAAGGTTATTATGCTGTTGCTTATTTTTTTTAGAGCAGAGAGGAAGTTCTGAGTTCAGGTCCACTTTAATGTAGTTCTGGATAACGGGGCTTTTACTGTATTTGCTGGTATGCTTCTCACATGTTCCCCTTCCAGTTCTAATTGTGAGGATTACTATACTTTGAAGATGCTGTGTTGTAGGATGGTAAAGCTCACTTAGACATCGCTAAACAAATTCAAGTGATTTAATGGCCAGCATGAAAAAGTCAGATGCCTTCCATTGTTTCCTCAGTCACCAGATCTAAACATAACTCAGCCATTATGGAAAGTTCTGAAGCACTGAGTATAAAAAACAGATATTTGTCTCCTCCAGCCCTCAATGATGTGGAAGAACTTTTTTGGAATAGTGGTGCATTATACCATTACACACAGTTCAGCACTTGTACAAGGTGGTGCAATATACCTCTGAACACAGTTTAGGACTTGTCTAAGGCAGTGCACTATATCACTACACACAGTTGATCACATGTATAAAGTTGTACAATATACCGCTACACACAGTTCATCACCGTCGCGCCTCCAGAGTACCACAGCCTGCAATGTAAATTGTGACTATGAGGCTCTGGGGTCTTTAAAGGGAACCTGAAGTGAGTAAAATTATCTAAAATAAACACATGATGTAGCTGCAATTGAATATTACATACTTACTTCACCGTCAGTTCCTCTCAGGAGCTCACTATTTTCTTCTTAATCTCATTGCCGGTCTAATTCTCGCCGCCAAGGAGGCAGCGGAGAACTTTTTTTAAACTTTTTTTTAAAATCATGTAGCGAGACCAGGGCTCGCTACATGATAGCCGCTGAGCTGCGGCATCCCCCCACCTGGGGCGGGGGGGGGGGGGGGGGTCGGGGGCGGCTCGGCGTAGCGGGTAGCGGCGAATCGGCAGGTAGCGGCGGCGATCAAATGTTACAAACAGCTAGCAAAGTGGTAGCTGCTTGTAACAAAAAAATATTATGCAAATCGGCCCAGCGGGGCCTGAGAACTCCTCCTGCGCAGGTTACCCCGAGCTGAGCTCGGGATAACCGGCAAGGAGGTTAAAGTGATCCCTTCTAGTTCTGACAATATTTTGTCAGAACTGAAATATGTATCAGCTGCTGTCAGTTACAACTGAATGTGCAAGGTAATGTCCATGCTTCCCTATGGCTCAAGAGTGCAATAAGACAGTTTAACAGTGTGCTGACCAGGAAGCTGTTATGTGGTAATGGCCATTTTCAAAATGGAGGACAGAGAATTTCATGGATCACAGTGGACAAACAAAACGCAGGAGTGGAGAAATAAATTGATGACTAGACTACACAGGTGTTAAGTATGATGTGTTTATATTTATTTTGACTTTTCATTTTCAGTTCAGGTTCTCTTTAAGTTTGGTGCGTCATGGCTATGGCTACGGGAAGCAGGGACAATCGGCTAGTGGCGCAATGATTGGTAAGTGTAGTGGCAGGAAGGTTAGTGTTAGGTGTAGTGGCAGGAAGGTTAGTGTTAGGTGTAGTGGTGGCAAGGTTAGTGTTAGGTATAGTGGCAGGAAGGTTAGTGTTAAGTGTAGCGGCAGGATGGTTAGTGTTAGGTGTAGCGGCAGAAAGGTTAGTGTTAGGTGTAGCGTCAGGAAGGTTAGTGTTAGGTATAGTGGCAGGAAGGTTAGTGTTAGGTGTAGAGGCAGGAAGGTTAGTGTTAGGTGTAGCGGCAGACAGGTTAGTGTTAGGTGTGGCAGCAGGAAGGTTAGTGTTAGGTGTAGCGGCAGGATGGTTAGTGTTAGGTGTAGCGGCAGAAAGGTTAGTGTTAGGTGTAGCGGCAGGAAGGTTAGGGTTAGGTGTAGCGGCAGACAGGTTAGTGTTAGGTGTAGCAGCAGGAAGGTTAGTGTTAGGTGTAGTGGCAGTAAAGGTAATGTTAGGTGTAGGGGCAGGAAGGTTAGTGTTAGATGTAGTGGCAGTAAAGTTAGTGTTAGGTGTAGCGGCAGGAAGGTTAGTGTTAGGTGTAGCGGCAGACAGGTTAGTGTTAGGTGTAGCAGCAGGAAGGTTAGTGTTAGGTGTAGCGGCAGGAAGGTTAGTGTTAGGTGTAGTGGCGGTAAGGTTAATGTTAGGTGTAGTGGCAAGGTTAGTGTTAGGTGTAGTGGCAGGAAGGCCAGTGTTAGGTGTAGTGGCAGGAAGGCCAGTGTTAGGTGTAGCGTCAGGAAGGTTAGTGTTAGGTATAGTGGCAGGAAGGTTAGTGTTAGGTATAGAGGCAGGAAGGTTAGTGTTAGGTGTAGCGGCAGACAGGTTAGTGTTAGGTGTAGCAGCAGGAAGGTTAGTTTTAGGTGTAGCGTCAGGAAGGTTAGTGTTAGGTATAGTGGCAGGAAGGTTAGTGTTAGGTGTAGAGGCAGGAAGGTTAGTGTTAGGTGTAGCGGCAGACATGTTAGTGTTAGGTGTAGCAGCAGGAAGGTTAGTGTTAGGTGTAGCGGCAGGAAGGTTAGTGTTAGGTGTAGCGGCAGACAGGTTAGTGTTAGGTGTAGCAGCAGGAAGGTTAGTGTTAGGTGTAGTGGCAGTAAAGTTAATGTTAGGTGTATGAGCAAGAAGGTTAGTGTTAGATGTAGTGGCAGTAGAGTTAGTGTTAGGTGTAGCGGCAGGAAGGTTAGTGTTAGGTGTAGCGGCAGACAGGTTAGTGTTAGGTGTAGCAGCAGGAAGGTTAGTGTTAGGTGTAGTGGCAGTAAAGTTAATGTTAGGTGTAGGGGCAGGAAGGTTAGTGTTAGATGTAGTGGCAGTAAAGTTAGTGTTAGGTGTAGCTACAGGAAGGTTAGTGTTAGGTGTAGAAGCAGGAAGGTTAGTGTTAGGCGTAGCGGCAGGAAGGTTAGTGTTAGGTGTAATGGCAGGAAGGTTAGTGTTAGGTGTAATGGCAGGAAGGTTAGTGTTAGGTGTAGAGGCAGGAAGGTTAGTGTTAGGTGTAGAGACAGGAAGGTTAGTGTTAGGTGTAGCGGCAGGAAGGTTAGTGTTAGGAGTAGCGGGAGGAAGGTTAGTGTTAGGTGTAGAGGCAGGAAGGTTAGTGTTAGGTGTAGAGGCAGGAAGGTTAGTGTTAGGTGTAGTGGCGGTAAGGTTAATGTTAGGTGTAGCGGCAGGAAGGTTAGTGTTAGGTGTAGAGGCAGGAAGGTTAGTGTTAGGTGTAGCGGCAGGAAGGTTGGTGTTAAGTGTAGTGGCAGTAAAGTTAGTGTTAGGTGTAGCGGCAGGAAGGCTAGTGTTAGGTGTAGCGGCAGGAAGGCTAGTGTTAGGTGTAGCGGCAGGAAGGTTAGTGTTAGGTGCAGAGGCAGGAAGGTTGGTGTTAAGTGTAGTGCCAGTAAAGTTAGTGTTAGGTGTAGCGACAGGAAGGTTAGTTAGTGTAAGGTGAAGCAGCAGTAAGTTTAGCATTAGGTGTAATGGCAGGAAGGATAGTGGCAGGAAGGTTAGTGTTAGGCGTTGAGAGTGAGATAGTTATAATGGGAGATTAGGTCAAGATTTTAGTTTGAGGGCCCGTTTCCGCTAGAGCAAATCTGCATGCGTTTTCTGCATGCAGATTTGCATAACCAATACAAGTGGATGGGGCTGTTTCCACTTGTCAGGAATTCTGTGCGGTTTGCTGTGCAGAAAAATGTAATTTAATAGGAAAACCGCAAGCGTTTTTGTCTTGCGGTTTTCCATGCGTTTTTGCGCGCTTTGTCGCTTAAAAACCCATGTCAATGCTTACCAGCATTGACATGGTTAAAATCGCACAGAGCAAACCGCGAGCGAAATCGTGTGAAAAAATGCATGGAAACGAGAACGAATCCGCACCCGCATGCGGGTTCGTTGACACGTTTTCCGCGATGGAATCGCAACGCACAAATGGAAACGGGCCCTGACACAGTAAGTGTTTTACACTATAATACCAATAATATAATACTACCGATAACAGCACCATCGGCAGTCTGCGCCAAACTCATTAGCGTACATACTTAATGTATACCATCTCAGTATGCAAAGTACATAAGCAATACATTACAAACACCATTCTTTTGATATCAGGCCCATTATGTTTTAAAATGTTATAAAGCGAAACTTCAGTTGAGTTCTATTTATCAAGGCAGAAAATAGATTGCTTTTTTTCATGCGGCTGACCAGTGTTTCACCAATTACTTTTGCATTTGTTAATACGATATAGATAAGCTGTGCAGTCATTGAGAACACAAGAGACTGGCCACTTTTATGCCCAGGATAATTGTTGGCTTGTAACAAAAAGTGAAACATTAGCTTGTTTGACTGTACACACGGATTCAATTAGGAGAGCTCTTCCTTAGCACAAGAGAGCTGGTTCTTCTTAATTTGTTGAACTACAGCCAAGAGTGCTTCTCCGGTGCCAGGTCAGCGCAAGGACAGACATGTATCCGTAATTGTATAACATGTCATCCCAAGACTTCGAAGCCCATAGTACAAAAATATACAGTGAGCAGGCCTTTAGGAAACCATTGCATCTTCTGTTAACTACAGAGGCAACAATCAAAACACTCAAGAACGAATCCATCAGTAAAATGATCTTTACTACAATAATCACTATTTGTGCTGTTTCTATTTTTACACCTAATAAAATAAGAAATAAGCACGAACAGATTACAAATCAAAAAGGGCTCAGTCTAGATAAGATCTTTGATTGTTTACCATTTAAATTTTCATTTGAAGTGCATCTGTATGTGTTATATAGGTAGGACAATATAAGCAACTGACCAACTTTACATACAGTAATTATTGGACCATAAGATGCACTTTTTCTCGCCCAAAAGTGTGACAGACCATAGCTCCATCACTGGCACAAACCCCTGCACTCGCTGAGCAGCAGTAACCTATTAGGTGTCAGTGGGCGTCATTCCTTAACCACTTGAGGACCCACCCTTTACCCCCCCTTAAGGACCAGCGTTATTTTTTGTGATCTGTGCTGGGTGGGCTCTGCAGCCCCCAGCACAGATCAGGTTTCATGCAGAGCGATCAGATCGCCCCCCTTTTTTCCCCCCTATGGGGATGGTGTGCAGGGGGGGTCTGATCGCTCTGGTGGGCAGGCTAGTTGCGGGGGGGGGCACCTCAAAGCCTCCCTCCGCGGCGACATTCACCCCCCTACATCTCCTACCTGTCCCCCCCAGTGATCGGGGCTGCACAGGGCGCTATCCGTCCTGTGCAGCCAGTGACAGGACGTCCCCTGTCACATGGCGGCGATCCCCGGCCGCTGATTGGCCCGGGGATCGCCGATCTGCCTTACGGCGCTGCTGCGCAGCAGCGCCGTACAATGTAAACAAAGCGGATTATTTCCGCTTGTGTTTACATTTAGCCTGCGAGCCGCCATCGGCGGCCCGCAGGCTATTCACGGAGCCCCCCACCGTGAATTGACAGGAAGCAGCCACTCGCGCGAGCGGCTGCTTCCTGATTAATCCGCCTGCAGCTGGCGACGCAGTACTGCGTCGCTGGTCCTGCAGCTGCCACTTTGCCGACGCACGGTATAAGCGTGCGGTCGGCAAGTGGTTAAACAACGAAGGAACGACACCCACTGACACCTGATATAGGTCACTGCTACTCAGCAAGTGCAGGGATTGGCCCCAATGATGGAGCTATGGTCCTGCCCGCACGACAATTGGCTACAGTAAAAAAAACACTAATTCAAGTTATCGTTCTTCTTCCCCACAGCCCGCTTAAGCTGTACTCCAGAACAAAATGAAGCATGGAGCTGGGAGATAGAGGGAGACAGAGGAGAACAGAGGAGGTCACGGGGACAGCGGAGGACATGGGTAACAAAGGAAGACATGGGGGACACCAGGAGGACACAGGGGACAGAAGAGGACAGGGGGGCACGAGGAAAACACAGGGAGATACCAGCAGGACACAGAGACAGAGGAGGACACAGGGAGACCACAGGAAGACACAGGAGGACACTAAAGGTACAAGGGGACACCGGAGCACATAAGAGGTACAAAGGGGACAGAAAAGGTACAATGGGGCTATAATAAATGGGGGAAGAAAGTTCACAAGACAACCCTGCACCATGGACGCACCAGGTTTAGTATATTTCTTTCCCCTGTTTTTAGTCCTCTAAACCTAGGTGCGTCTCATGGTCAGGAGCGTCTTATAGTCCGAAAAATACAGTATTTAATTTCTATTTATCTTTAATATTTATACTTTGCAGTTCTAGAGTCCCCGGTTTCAGACTCAACCAGGACACTCTGTATGGAGTTTGCACATTCTCCCCATGTTTGTATTCTTTTCCTCCAATAACCCAAAAACATAACTCTAGGTTAAGCTGGCTCTTCGCAGATTAGCATTAGACTAGGACTTTGTTTGGGAGTGGATTGTAAGATCCTTTGAGGGATATACACTGACTTGAATTGTTCAATATACTCTGTAAAGCACTGTGGATGATGTCAGCGCTATAACATTACATAATAATAATATTAAAGCACTAACACCTTTTCTACAGTGGTTTATGTGCCTTTTCCTATGGCTCATAATCTAATGCCCCAAAGACACTTTGGGAGGCAATTAAACTACCAATATGTTTTGTGGGACGAAAAAGGCCATCAGGTAAATACCCAAGCAAACAAAGAAAACAGAATCGATAGAAATAGTGTCCATAGCAGTAGTCAAGACTAGGATACTGGAGCTAAAAGACCAGAACACTAACCGCTTGGGCACTTTGGGGGTGGGGAATACATATCTAAACATGAATGATGGAAGTTGCATTATGCAGTCACAGGGGAAGGTTTGAGAGCACTGCTTGCTCTGGATTTTTTAGCATTCAGAAACACCTTCTTATCATCATCCTCTAGGTAGTCCCTACATAGTTAAATTGATATCTGATAGCTGGATCTGAAGCTCAGATCCATGACAATGAATGTAAGGATGTAAATGGGTAACAAAGTGCCTAAAACAAATAAAAAGTTAATAAATCTGATTAGTGCAAGTGAAATTGCCATGATGGCATAAGAAACTGATGTACTGTAGGTAAACAATGATAATTCAAAATCCCAATACACCATAACTATATCAAGATATGGAATGGAGTTAGGTAGATGGACATTCCACATATAACCCTCTGTCTTCCTTTTTTAACATAACTTCTTAAATGAAACTAAACCCAATTTTTTCTTGCAGATTCTCCTGGTTTCTAATAGCTACAGGAGCTGCCATGTCCCCTCCTCCTTAGCTGCCCTTATTTATCCAGAGGGAAGGTGTGAAGAAAGCATTTGTGACTTCTCTAAACTCTTTGAAGCACACTATCTCCCCACCCACCCTGCTGATGAAAGCTTTGTTTCCTCTCTGCTAATGTGTGCAATAAAATAATTACAGCAGTCCTTACCTGCCTGAAATTTCTGCGGTCGTGCTGTCCGCAGAAGTAGGGTAATAACAGCTTCTGCTTAACTTTTAAATGTAAAAGGAAAAGGTAACATGCAAGTGTTTTTTAATAAAGAGCCATATTGTTAGCATGCATCCTTAATGTGCTATTGAGATGCCCTAGGTGCTAAAAAATGGTGCTCGGTTTACTTTAACAACTGTCAGAAGTGCATCAGAGTAGTGATCTCTTTGGATGTCGCCCTGCATAATCTTAAGTAATACTTCATGTCCGAGGTTTGCCCAAAGTGCCAGCACACTGCAACGGTCTATTTATATCAGTGTTTGTGTAGTTCTATGGACACTGAGATGTTGGCCCTGCGGAGCTCTGCAGCATGACACAAGGAGTGGGAGGGAGGGATGAGAGTCTGGTATTACACTTTCCAAGCTTTATCTCTTGTATCACTATGCGTTACACAGATGACACGCTCTCGTCAGCATACTGACAATGAGGCAGTACATCCAATCCATAGTATAATGTGCCAGCTAATCAGCTGTAGAGCTGTCTGTCTCGTCAAATGGGAAAATGTATTATTCAACAATGTCCCATGATGCATTTTATGTATCCTGTCATACTTTAGTTTCAGTACATTGTGTCTTTCTTATTGAGGCAAAGGCAAATGACTTTTGTCTATGTAAATTCTTGGAACAGTTGCTGAAATGTATGTCATAGGCCACTCTAGATCTCTGGATAATGTCACACAGCTACCCCATTCCATTCACTAGCAATGTTCATTGGAACCCTTTGTAGTCTTGGCTTTAGATGCCCCCATCGAACACATGTATTACAGCGCCGGAGATTTTGGCACAGCGGCGCCACCATAGACCGTAATAGGAATTACGACTATAGCGGCACACAATGAGTAACTTCGGCGCTGTCAGAAGACAGAGTTGAAGTTACTTTTAAAACACTGTAATTCGGCCGCCAGCTGGTAGTCGAATTACATAATTCCCTACCATCCACATCGACCTGGAGGGGGAATAGTAATTAAAGCGGATCCGAGATGAAAAACTATTTATAAAAAGTAACTTATCTATATATCTTATCTAAAGTTTAGATAGTTTACACAGCAAATCTAGCTGCAAACAGCTTCAATTGTTTATTATTATTTATTCCTGTGATACAATGACAGCAGCCATGTTTTGTTTGTCACATTACACACAGGCAAGCTGATAGCATCTCCAGCCCTCAGCCTGTGACAAATTCAGTCCCCTCTCCTCCTCCCTCCTGCCTCTGAAATCTCTGGCAAGTAACCTCCTCCTTCTTGTAGTAGTGGCTGGAAAGTGTAATGGTTAAGGGCTCTGCCTCTGACTTAGGAGACCAGGGTTCAAATCTCGGCTCTGCCTGTTCAGTAAGCCAGCACCTATTTCAGTAAGGAGTTTCTTGGGCAAGTCTCCTTCACACTGCTACTGCCTACTGAGTGCGCTCTAGTGGCTGCCTCACAAGCGCTTTGAGTCCGACAGGAGAAAGGCGCTATACAAATACTGCTATTATTATTATTATTATTATTCTGCCCAGACTGAGCTCCCATAAGCCCTTGCTACAGTGCCAAGGCACTCTGAAAAAGGTGTGCGCGAGGCTTGTTTAGTTTATAGGGAATTAGAGTATTAAAACAAAACAAAAAAGTATTTGGCTTGAGGAATGCCCTATAAACTATATGTAAGGAACACAATTATGCAATGAGTAAAAGTTTATTTCAGATCTACTTTACCACCGCCGGGACTTGTGCAAGAGCAGGATAAGCTGTATATCAGCTATATCCTGCGCCGAAGTCTCCCATAGCGGCTATATTTCTCGTACGTGTCCCCATAGCGTTTATGTCTGATCCATTCTTCTATCACCTGGATCCAGTAGGGCTTCTACTTCATTTCCTACCTGGGCTTCCTCCCGCTCCCTCCAGGCTGCTCGCTCCCTCACCATTCTCCTGCGCCGACTGGATCTTCCGCAATTGGGTCCGGAAAGTCCTGCTTTCTGAGGTGTACTGCACTTGCGTGACCTGGCTGCATGCATGTCCCCATCGTGCTCCTGTCACTGGGAGCGTTCCCACCCTGACAAAAACTCTAGTTTTTAAAAAAAAAAATACTTTAGAGACTTCAGGACACCTCTTCTATTTTCCATTCCAAATGAAATTGTTTTTTATTTTCCTGATTTGTGACATTTGAAGAGGGACACACTATGCGTTTGCATATTCCAGTTAGGGCGACCTAACCATGACTGGACCATAGGGGGCAGCCCACAAAAACATCTACCTACAAGTGTGAACAGTGGCGTTCTTCCATTTATGCCAATTAAGTATCTATGGCCCAGTGCACACCAAAACCGCTAGCAGATCCACAAAACGTTAGCGGTTTTTGGAGCTGATTTCAGAGCGATTCTAGGCATGTTTAGAAACGTTTTCTAAACATACCTGGTAGTTTTGGGTGCGTTTTTGGGCAGCAGATTACACATATTGTTACAGTAAAAGCTGTTACTGAACAGCTTCTGTAACAAAAACGCCTGACAAACCGCTTTGATGTAGCGTTTTTCAGAGCGGTTTGCATTTTTCCTATACTTTACATTGAGGACGAAACGCCTCCGAAAACCACAAACGCGCAGCAGGAGGCACGTTTGCGTTTTTGAAAAAACCTCAAACCGCTGGTGTGCACCATCCCATTGAAATACATTAGCCAAGCGTTTTTAAAGGTGGATCGCATCTAAAACCGCTCAGTGTGCACTGGGCCTATGTGAGTAAACATCCTATTTTGTTATACTGGCAATGTGTAACTGACATATCAGGTTGTGCTCCTCAGTTACTTTCCTCACCACTTCTCTTTTTCACCCAGGAATATAGTCTCCAGGGGAATACGTTCCAAAGTATGCTATAGTCCATTTATCGCATGTAAAAAAAAATATGACACCAAAAATCATTGTGATGAAATATACTATGGGCAGTCCGCTGTGCTAGAAAATAACAATCGAGGACTCAGCAGTTGCTATGAACAACACTATAAAGCCGTTGCTATAAACAACACTATAGAGCAGTGGCAGCAAACCTATGGCATGCGTGCCAGAGGAGGCACTCTGAGCTTTCTCTGTGGGCACATGCACTGCTGGCCGCCACTGTCACTACATTGCAGAGGAGTTTTTTCTTTTTTGTTTTTTTTTATTATAAAAATAAATAATTCCCCCCTTACTTCCCCTCCACTACGAAAACCTCCAGTTGAGTACAGCGCAAAAAAGCAGGCAGGTGAAAGAGGACTATATTTTCACCTGCCACTTCACTGCGCATTGATACCTCCCGCTTCCCCTCCTGACAATGAACTTATAGTTCCGGCCAGGAACAGCAGCAGAGACAGAGATGCGCTTGAGTAATTGGTAATTTCTGCATTTCATACAAGGGGGTAATTGCTGCATTTTAAATGTTCAGACACAGAACATTTACCGGTATATTGCGCTTCTCTTATGGCGGACTCAAAGTGCCAGAGCTGCAGCCACTAGGACACGCTCTATAGGCAGTAGCAGTGCCAGGGAGTCTTGCCCAAGGTCTCCTACTGAATAGTGCTGGCTTACTGAACAGGCAGAGCTGAGATTTGAACCTAGGTCTCCTGTGTCAGAGGCAGAGGCCTTAACCATTAACTTTCCAGTTGTTTTTGCTTAACTACACCGCAGTTTTCAGTATGCTGTGTTGGCCCTCTGTGATAAATAAGTGGATTTTGGGTTGCAATTGGGGCACTTGGCCTCTAAAAGGTTCGCCATCCCTGCTATAGAGGAGAATGGCCCACAAGTGACCGCCCGGACAATACAGAGTGATTTCTTCCATAATAGTACATAAAAGAAAAAAATCCTCCTCTACATGTTCTCAGATTCCATTTCCCAGCAATTGAGTACTTTGGAATTGTGGGCGTGGCACTATAAGCTCCACCTAACTGAAAGGCTCTGGAGAAGCTGGCGCCTCCAGCGTTTCTTTACCTCTGAAATTCATGTGTTCTTTAGACAAAGCTGCGTGAGGTGGTTACAGCTAATGTACCAATGTGTTCCTAGAAATTGCCTGCAGAATGGAATGTTATGCAGATTTTCATGTCATGCTTTCCACACAGAAGTGCAATTTTACCTGCTGAACATAAGGCAAATTAGAATGGCATCTCTTGGATGAAATGCCAATGTTTCTTGGAAAGAGAACATGAGCTTGGCTCTGTTCTAGAGGAGAGCAATGCTGAATGGGAAACAAACAGCACAGGACAAAGTGTTACTATAGTCAGTAGGCTGGAGAAGTTCAAGAACATAATGAAAGCGGTGATATAAGATGTACCTCAGAAATGCTGAGATAAGAAGTGTAGAAACTGAAGTTCTGTAAGGCTGTGGTGTTAAATGAAAAGCTATTATATCAGTGCTTTGATGAAGACACGTGAAGGGTTAGGGATAAATGTCCTTATTCAATTCACTTTTTCTCCTAAGTTTTCTCCTAGGTGAGATTTTCACATCTTCTTAATAAAATGCCTTTTAAAGCAAAATTGAAGCAATTTTGAAATAAAAAACAGATACCTAAGGAGGGGGAAGGCTCTCTGTCCTATTAAGCCTTCCCGCTCCTCTCCTGGTCCTCTCGTTCCAACGCTGGCTCACCCGTTCTAATCTCTCCCGTGGGAGGCTTCGGAAGTTTTCAGGAGCCCGAGTGCTCCCAAAGGCTCCATACTGCGCATTAGAGAGTGTGGGAGAGAAACTTGCGCATGCGAACTACAGAGCCCCCCTTATCCTCCCACGGTGGAAGAGAGCAGAGGCGCACACATCTGCCAGTGAACCATCTCTTCAGTCAGCTGATCTTCCGAGGACTACCTGATAGGTATGTATACATTTTTAGGCCTACCTCTACCCACCCTGCCAAACAGAGCTGGATGAAGTTCTCTTTTAACACTCTGGAAGCTATCTTGGCCAACCCCTTCTATCACTCGAGCTTCCCTATTGGTCCTTTATTGTGAGGAATAGCTTCTATGACCAATTGGTTAGCTCACACACTGACTTCACTCTGCCTGATTAATTCTATTGGCCTGTTTGTGAGGAACAACAAATTGCTTTAACATATAAGTAGCCCCTGATTATGTAAACTTTCACCATATGTACACTTTCCTTTTCCAAGGTTTGCCACAGGTTTGATGCAGGGATTTGTAATAAGGTTGAAACAAAGATATTATGCTGGGCATACACGGCTCAATTTTGCCGTTTGATTCTCCTTCTCCCGCTTGATCGATTCCCCGCTTGATTCCGCAGGCGACTCTCTTATCTTCCGCTCGTTTTTCTTATCTTTTTGCATTGTCCTCAATCGAGCGGCGAAACGATCGGGCGGGAGATCAGACGTGTCGGAAAGTGTAGCATACTACACGCTCTAAGTAACAAGCTGTGGGCACATCTGTCCACTGCCTGAGCAGAAGTGGGAGGGTGGAAGTGTATTACAAGGGGAGAGGAGGTGAGTAGCGAATGCCAATATGTATGGTGCGGCCACATTCAAAGCTCTGCTTCTCACCCCATTTGGTCCGATATCCTGGAGGGACTTCAGAACGGCAGAGCCGAAGAAATTTTAAACGACTTTTCTGTATCCCTTTAGATGTGCATATCTGTATACTGGTATACAGAAGAGCTCCCTCTGGTGGCTGCAGCACATCTAAAGGGATGCCAGGGATGCACTAAACAGAAAATCCCAACTCATGCACACAGACCCACAGCTTCCTGCCTGGCCTGCTCCACAGCGGGTGAGACTTATCTAGCAGCGTTTAGTGAATTGAAACATGTTTTTTGGTAAGTTACTGCATGCCGGAAATCTTAGTGAATTTGGAAAAAAAAGTGTAAAATACTGAATGCAGTATTTTACCAATCTACATTATTTTACAGAACTGCCCTTAGTGAATTGATGGCCGTAGTCTAGAAATTTGCCCTGACACATACAGTAAAGTAGCTTGAGAAGGCATAAGGAGGAGGTGGTTATGGAGATAACTCCTAATGTAGGAGAAAAAAAGAGGATGGCCAACGTATACTGTGTATAGTGTAGAAAAGGGATGCAGCAATAGCCTGAATTACGGTACATCTTTCAGGTACCCAATGCGGCAAAACAGATGCAGAATTCAATGTAAACAAAACCGTGACGAAAGCAAGAAAAATGAATGGGTGATCTGAACACTAGACTGGGCAACCTGCAGGGATAAAAGAACAGCCAGCCAACAGCCATGTGTTGTTGTTAAGCTACAGAGTCCGCACAAACTGGCTCATTAGTGACCTCAGCTGCTTTACAATGCAAGTCATTTTAGGGAATGATGTAAAGCTGTGCATTTTTCTGCAAAGGGATTAAAAGACGTATTAATAATAAAGTAAGTATAGTAGCAACAATAACTACAGTTACAGAAGCAAAACAGGATTAACACAATGGCGTTCAGCAGATTATTCACACCCCGTTTACCGTATAATCTGGGGGAATTATTCATTTGTGCCTCCCGTAATACTTAAAATGAGCCTCGCGGGAGCGATTTTAACACTCCGAAGCTGTGACTTTTGTTGCGCTTTCTCAGTCTGAAGGACATTTCATTCAAGTCCCAATATGCTCACCACAGAGAGCCAGCAGCTCATCATTATGACTGCGCTATGCTTCATGCAGCTGAGATAAGTCAAATTACCTGTAAAATCTGTGTAACAGAGGCACCTGATGCCCTGGCCTCACTCATCCATGCACAGTCCAATACATTAGGATTCAAGAGGCAGCATTATGATCTGTTACACACATAATAAGGCATATATTAGCCTTGATCTAAGAACAAAGACCACATGATAAATTCATATGTTTGAAAATATGGCATTTATGTTGAACAAACCCTTTAATGTCAATTAAATGTAAAAATACAGAACTACAAATGATTTGTTATCAGGTTGTGCACTGAATTTTAAAAAATAGTCAAGATGGAATATCTGTAAGAGTAGAGAAACCGAGAGCCCAATATAGTGTAGTATGTTCAGCATAAAAGTAGTAAAGATAATTAGTGAGAAAATTATACTCACAAACGTGGGTTACCACAAAGGCAACCACTGTATACGCAGGTGAGGAGATTAGACCTGTCCTCACTCAGGATTAAGAAGTGTCTCTCTGTAGATCAGAAAAGGGGTAGATCACCCCTCCACCAGGGGGTGGACACGGTACAGCAAACGGGGAACAGAGGTGCCAGCAGGATAAAAGTGGATAAAACCTTTAAAATTTGCTTGGAGGAAGCGGTGGACTTACCTCCATAAAGCAGACACAAAAGACTGTCTGTATAATAGTAATCACATGTATTATATAGTACCCCTAAAGTGCAATGCGTTTCGCAGGCCACGCCCGCTTCATCAGGCAATAAACGTGGGGACAAACAGAATTTCAGCAGTAGCAGGAGTAACACCTCAGTGCTATAAATATGGCAGCCTCCATATACCTCTCACTTCAGTTGTCCTTTAAAGTGAACCTTAAGTGAGAAAAAAAAATTGAGTTTTACTCACCTGGGGCTTACCTCAGCCCCCTGCAGCTGATCGGTGCCCACGACGAGTCGCTCTGATGCTCCGGGTCCCGCTGGCGGCCACTTCCGGTTTCGCCGTCAGGACCCGTCAGGCTGGGGAACGCGGCTGATACTACGCGTTCCCAGCCAAAATAGCACCCCTATGCGGCCATATGTCCGCATAGGCACCCGTATGCGGACATATGGCCGCATAGGGGTGCTATTTTGGCTGGGAACGCGTAGTATCAGCCGCGTTCCCCAGCCTGACGGGTCCTGACGGCGAAACCGGAAGTGGCCGCCAGCGGGACCCGGAGCATCAGAGCGACTCGTCGTGGGCACCGATCAGCTGCAGGGGGCTGAGGTAAGCCCCAGGTGAGTAAAACTCAATTTTTTTTTCTCACTTAAGGTTCACTTTAAGCTTGGAACAAAAAGCAGTTTAACTTACCTGGGGTTCCTTGCAGCCTCCTCAGCAGTCATTCAGTGCCCGTGTCGTCCTTCCCAACCCTCCAGTCAGCAGCAGCGACCCCCTCAAAGCTGGCCGCTCATGGCCAGTCGCAGGCTACTATGGGTAGTAATTCAGTGTATAGCAAGCACCCACGGTGGGAAATAGATGTGCTGTGACTTGTAGTGCCTCTGCACACTCCGGCACCCCAAAGACTTCTCCACAGTCAAGTCAGCACCATCAGAATGATTCAAGCTCTTTTATTGATGAAAAGGTAGCATAACAAGCTTAGCAGCGACAGCAGCGCTGTTTCGGTCAAAGACCTTTCTCAAGCTGTATCAAGCAGTGTTATACTTAATTGTACTTACAATCGTGTTTAAATAGTTACCTCCTACACCAAAAACCAATCACTGGCAAGGATCTTCAACCAATCAGATACTCCAGGAGACTAGACGGACCACATAGGGAACTGCTGTCTCTTATATGTAAATAATGGTATCCCATAATATCTAGCTAAAAGCACTTCCCCTAGAGCGGACCTAGATGAAAACCGCTCATTTAATATGTTAAAATATGCGCATCTGCGCACAAACGTACCAAAGGTCCACAAAGAGAGATCAATCCGGCGTGTGAGTCCTGCCGTCTTCCCTTTCCGTAATTCTTTTTTCCTTTCCTCTTTTTTTATTTTTTATTTTTTATTTTAGATACAGCAATCACTGTGGCAAGGTTCTTTTGTACCAAGAAGAGTTCTATAATGCCCCTCTTTAGTCCCCTATAGGTGTTACTGATGTTACTGATGGTTCCTGATGAGATCGGCGGTGGTGAGTTCTATGCCGTTTCTAGTTTGCTAATTTATGTCTATGCGTAATGTATGCCGGCTCTTTTGCCAGATACGTTCGTTAATGTTAGCCTTGTGGCTTGTTACCATCTGTGCAGCCTCCCGATTTAGTGTGTATTAGCTTGGAGCGGTGGATTATGCACACCATTGGTTGCTATGGAAGGAGCGTGCTTGACACGCCCCCTGGCAACATTTGGATTAATAGTGAGACGTCTTAGGGACGTCACACGCTGTAGGAATTGGCTGCGCAGGCAGGTTGCTGGGATGAGAGCGTCTTGAAGACGCCCCCTGACAACGCTGGGCCACATGACTGGGCTGTTCCGTGACGTTACGGAAAGGGAAGACGGCAGGACTCACACGCCGGATTGATCTCTCTTTGTGGACCTTTGGTACGTTTGTGCGCAGATGCGCATATTTTAACATATTAAATGAGCGGTTTTCATCTAGGTCCGCTCTAGGGGAAGTGCTTTTAGCTAGATATTATGGGATACCATTATTTACATATAAGAGACAGCAGTTCCCTATGTGGTCCGTCTAGTCTCCTGGAGTATCTGATTGGTTGAAGATCCTTGCAGTGATTGGTTTTTGGTGTAGGAGGTAACTATTTAAACACGATTGTAAGTACAATTAAGTATAACACTGCTTGATACAGCTTGAGAAAGGTCTTTGACCGAAACAGCGCTGCTGTCGCTGCTAAGCTTGTTATGCTACCTTTTCATCAATAAAAGAGCTTGAATCATTCTGATGGTGCTGACTTGACTGTGGAGCAGGCTACTATGGGGACCGTACACATCCTGCACGCACTGCTGTTGTCGGGAGCTTTCTGCGCATGCCCAGTAATTTCTTGATACTGCGCATGTGCAGAACACTGCCGTGCACGGGGGTGCAATGAGGAGTCGCCAACACTGACTGGAGGGTCCCGGACAGGTACAGGATGACTACAGGGAGCTGCAAGAAACCCCAGGTAAGTTAAACTGATTTTTTTAGGCGTAAGATTCCCTGTAACCTCTTCAGTACCAGCCTGAAAAACCCCTTTAAAGTTTACCCTAGGCAAGGTAAAATAAAAAGAAGAGAGGAGCCTATGTATCCTCCAGAGGCTCCCCATGTCCTTCTGGCCCCCACTGTTGCCGCATGTGGACCCCCCAGAACATATCTGACAAGAGCTTGTTGAAGATATTATGTGGCTGTGTTCAAACGCAATGGTACTGTGCCTCCCTGAGTACGGCCATACATGTGCAGTAAGCTGGAGCCGCTTGTCCACTAGCAGCTCTTTGCTACTGCGCAGGCGCGTCCGTACATGCGTGAGTTCAACATGGCGTGCTCGTGCATGAAGAGGAGTGCATTCACTACATTCCATCTTGATCTCAGTCATTTAAAAAATGGGGACCTTATTTCTGTTAAAGGGTAGGAACACACTAGGCAGAATCGCATATGCGTTTTTCACTATGTGCTATGTAAAATGCATACGTGATTCTGACTAGTGTGTTCCTACCCAAAGCGAAGGGGAATCCTAGGGGAAAAAAATCAGCCAAATACTTACCTAAGGAGAGGGAAGGCTTTGGGTCCTATAGAGCCTTCCTGCTCCTCTCCTGGGCCCCGTTCCAGCACATGCTGCCCCGAAGCAGTATTCGATGAATTTGGTCAAATACTGCTCCCTCCGCCGCCAAAGGAGGCTTCAGAAAGTCTTCGGGAGCCCAAGTGCTCCCAAAAACGGGACGCTCCTCTCTCGCACACTCGCACATGCGGAGTATGTAGCCGCCTGTATTCGGAAAGACTCGGCCTTCGAAGACTTCCGAAGTCCTTCCCGACGGGGGATTCAAAATGAGGAGCTGCAGTCGCAACGAGGGGACCGGAAGAGGAGAGGGAAGACTCTATATGACCCAGAGCCTTCCCTCTCTTTAGGTAAGTATCTGGTTTATTTTTCAACGATTCCCATAAGCTTTCAACACTATTTATATACATCATTTCCTGTAGTCCAGATATTCTATGACCTTTTTAGGTTTGTGTTCAGTACTACTTAAAATAGAGCAAAATATAGCGGAAAGGATTTGTGGGGGATATGCTTGAATGAAGGTGGCCACACACCATACAATTTTTTAAATATCTGTTCAATCGTTGCGTAATATGTTGGCGCTTTTTAAATACAATAAATAAATAATAAATAAATTCAAGAATTACAATACATTTTTCTGACTGATTGTAACATTTCAAAAATATGACCAATGTACCACACACCTATGTTTAATTTTCCCCCAATTATGATAAAAAATATTGGAAATTCTGAGAAAATTGCTAGGGTGTGTATATTAATAAATTGACAATCTAACACACACCATACAATCTTTAGAAAAATTGAAGAATAATTTCCAGCATTTTGGATTCATAAAAATCCATTTAAACGGGAAATATGATCAGATTTTTCAGTCAAATGAAAAAAAAAAAGCTTTCGATTTTTTCGGATGATCCGATCGTTTTTATAAAATTGCAATAAACTGGATTATTTTATCGTATCATGTGTGGCCACCTTAAGGCATGTTGGGTGATCTTGCTAATCTACTGTATGTTATTACAGGGATGCACTTGTTTCATGAGGGATCCACCTGTTATAACAGGGGAAGCAGTTGTTATAAGGGGGATGCACTTGTTATAACCAGGATGCACTTGATAGTAAAGTGGGATTAAACTCTGACATAGCATTCAGTAAAAACATGTTTTCCTACTTTTTATTCCCCATACACTTACCATATTTGCTTATGTGGACAAGAACCATGGTCTGTTTACAAATTACAAGTTCCCAAAGTACAGTTTATCTGCACTGAAAGCTGCCATTGTAATTTATTGCATAGCTGCTGTATTTATATATTACAATGTATTCAGTGAGAATGTGTCTTCTCCTGGGTACACTTTTGTCTTGTATTCAGCTGAGACACTGCTTCTATTATCTCGTTTGTTTCCTTATCAGCTGCTATCGTAATCACTTCCAAAGGACATCCGAAGAGAAAATAAACTGATGAGAAAAACAATTGTATCTATCCTCTTTTTCCTAAAAAATGACTTTTGTAGACGTCCCACAGTTTTATTTTATATTTAACCACTTTACCCCCACGCGTACGGATTTCTCCGCCCCTTTTTTCCCTCCTAAAAAACCAGGGACGGAGAAATCCGTACCTTCCGCGCTACCGCCGCTGTCCGCGCTCCCGCCGCTCGTGCGCGCGCACCCGCCGCTCGTGCACGCCGCCGCCCGCTCGGAGATCAATGAACGGGAAAATCCATTCCCGTTCGTTGATCTAAGCCCCCGCAATGATCTGCTGCTTCTTTCAGAAACAGCGAGATCATTGTGAGTCTCCCAGCCTCCTACTGCTTCCTGTAAGCGTCCTTCCGGACGCTTACAGGTCGCATGTAAACAAACACTCTGTGGCCATCTTGTGGCCAAATAGTAAACTACACCCTAAAAGCATTTTACATATACAAACATTACATTTACACAATAAATTAACTCATTACCTCCCACACTCCCCAATTTTTTTTATTTTTTTTTGTAATTAAAAAAAAAAAAATACAATTAAAAAAAAACATAAATAGTTACCTTAGGGACTGAACTTTTTAAATATTTATGTCAAGAGGGTATAACACTGTTACTTTATAAACTGCGGGCTTGTAATTAGGGATGGATGCAAAACTGAAAAAAAATGCACCTTTATTTCCAAATAAAATATTGTCGCCAAACATTGTGATAGGGACATAATTTAAATGGTTTTATAACCGGGACAAATGGGTTAATACATTTCATGGGTTTTAATTACAGTAGCATGCTTTATTTAAAAACTATAATGGCCGAAAACTGAAAAATAATAATTTTTCCCCACATTTTTTCCTATTTCCCCATTAAAACACATTTAGAATAAAATAATTCTTGGCATAATGTCCCACCTAAAGCAAGCCTAATTGGTGGCGAAAAAAACAAGATATAGTTCATTTCATTGGGATAAGTAATAATAAAGTTATAGACGAATGAATTTGCTCTGGTGGTCAGGGGGTAAAACCCCTCAGTGGTGAAGTGGTTAAATGTAGTTTTTACGTTTTTACTGTTTCATTGTCTCTGCTCAATGACACCTTCATTGAAGTATGCCAGAGCTCAAATCTATGAATTACTGACCCTTTTTATCTCTTTCTTGCTCCAGGAAGCCATTTACTGACAGAAAAGTCATGGCTGCAATTATTTATCAGTGAGGGTTTTGCTATAGTCTGACCCATTCCGACCCAGATAGAAACTGTCACTTGCATACCTGAGTTTTAACCCTTTCAGGTAGAGAAAGAAAAAAAGGAACACAGCCTAGTTATTTGTGTGCTTGGCACTGTGTATACACATGTCTATCTCATCATGTCACATGTCACCTCGGTTGTCCTTTAAGTTGGGCAAGTTCCACTGAAGAAAGTGCTGTATTTAACTGTTTGAATACTGTTCTGCTACCAGTGTTTTTCCTGGTATTTTTTATATGCTGTAAAGAGGCTTTTAGAACAAAGAATAGCACTTTAAGGGGATGTACTTGTTATAAGGGAGTTACAGCTGTAATAAGGGGGTGTACTTGATGTAAAAAGGATACACTTGTTATAAGGGGGATGCATTTGTTATTAGGGGTATGCACTTGCTACAAGTAGGATGCCCTTGATATAAAGAGGATGCACTTGGTATCGGAATGCAGCTGTTTTTAGTGATATGCACTTGTCATAAGGCTAAAGCACTTGTTATAAGTTGGATGTACTTGTTATAACAGGGATGCACTTGATATATATTGGTGATGTACTTGTTACAAGGGGGCTTCCTGTGTCAACCTATAGTGGACTCAACACAATTTCAAACTTAAGGTGGCCAATAACGATACAATTTGCTGAACGATCGTTTATGAATGATTATTCCTATGAACGATCGGAAATGATCGTTTGGGACCCTTAACGGGCAAAAACAACTTTTTATATTGGTATGAGGCTGATGATATTTGAACTTTCTCAGCCATTCTAGCTGAACTTGTGAACTAAGAATTTACGATACCTCTGGGTCAATCCTAATCCCAGGTCTGTGAGCACGGAGTAAACAAGGATCCTTATCTTAGCTAACAACCTCTAACCCCATTTAGATGGTCTGTTTGAATTAAGGCATCTTATTTATGCTTGAAAGAAATATCTGTTTTCCCTTTTGGTGTTGCATGTATATAAGCTGTCTGTACCACCAGCTTGCAAACTAACAGGATATAAGCCGACGAAGGCTGCAAGGCCGAAGGCTTGCTTATTTTTAATCATTTTTAGTTAGCCAATAAATGGTATCATCCTGATTTAAAACTTCTTGCCAACCCAATCAGATTGACTGTATCGATCCGGGATCGCCGGGATTGGTTAGGAGATTTCCGTCCGTTAGTAGTCCCAAACAATCATTTCCGATCCTTCATACGAATAATCGCTTGTAAGTGGCCACCTTAATGAGGGTTGCACATTAGGGTACATTTGCATTTGACATGAAATGGTATGTATGGCCAGTGAATCTCAGCAACATCATTCCATACTGCCTCAAAATGTCATCCAGAGAAATAGGGAGGATGAATGATATGAAAATACTACAGAATTTATGCAAATTGATATGCAAATATATGCAGCTTGAAAAAGGACCAATCAATTTAAACCTGATTGATTGGTCCATTTCCAATCTGCATATATTTGCATACAAATTTACAGAAATGTTCATAAACTCGGAAGTATTTGCATATCATTGATCATCCATACTGAGGCTATAGTCCTGTCAGAGCCTCCAGGTCTCACTGCTAACAGGGCTACTTCATCCCATGCTGCCTCAGAGCATCATATAGAGGAACATAGTCCTGTCAGAGCCTCCAGGTCTCACTGCTGACAGGGCTAAATCATCCCATACTGCCTCAGAGCATCATACAGAGGAACATAGTCCTGTCAGAGCCTCCAGGTCTCACTGCTGACAGGGCTAAATCATCCCATACTGCCTCAGAGCATCATACAGAGGAACAAAGTCCTGTCAGAGCCTCCAGGTCTCACTGCTGACAGGGCTAAATCATCCCATACTGCCTCAGAGCATCACACAGAAGGACATAGTCCTGTCAGAGCCTCCAGGTCTCACTGCTGACAGGGCTAAATCATCCCATACTGCCTCAGAGCATCATACAGAGGAACATAGTCCTGTCAGAGTCTCTGGTTCTCACAGCTGACAGGGCTACATCATTCCATACTGCCTCAGAGCATCATACAGAGGAACATAGTCCTGTCAGAGCCTCCAGGTCTCACTGCTAACAGGGCTACATCATTCCATACTGCCTCAGAGCATCATACAGAGGAACATAGTCCTGTCAGAGCCTCCAGGTCTCACTGCTAACAGGGCTACTTCATTCCATACTGCCTCAGAGCATCATACAGAGGAACATAGTCCTGTCAGAGCCTCCAGGTCTCACTGCTGACAGGGCTAAATCATCCCATACTGCCTCAGAGCATCATACAGAGGAACATAGTCCTGTCAGAGCCTCCAGGTCTCACTGCTGACAGGGCTAAATCATTCCATACTGCCTCAGAGCATCATACAGAGGAACATAGTCCTGTCAGAGCCTCCAGGTCTCACTGCTGACAGGGCTACATCATCCCATACTGCCTCAGAGCATCATACAGAGGAACATAGTCCTGTCAGAGCCTCCAGGTCTCACTGCTGACAGGGCTACATCATCCCATACTGCCTCAGAGCATCATACAGAGGAACATAGTCCTGTCAGAGTCTCTGGTTCTCACAGCTGACAGGGCTACATCCCCCCATACTGCCTCAGAGCATCATACAGAGGAACATAGTCCTCTCAGAGCCTCCAGGTCTCACTGCTGACAGGGCTACATCATCCCATACTGCCTCAGAGCATCATACAGAGGAACATAGTCCTGTCAGAGCCTCCAGGTCTCACTGCTGACAGGGCTACATCATCCCATACTGCCTCAGAGCATCATACAGAGGAACATAGTCCTGTCAGAGTCTCTGGTTCTCACAGCTGACAGGGCTACATCCCCCCATACTGCCTCAGAGCATCATACAGAGGAACATAGTCCTCTCAGAGCCTCCAGGTCTCACTGCTGACAGGGCTACATCCCCCCATACTGCCTCAGAGCATCATACAGAGGAACAAAGTCCTGTCAGAGCCTCCAGGTCTCACTGCTGACAGGGCTACATCATCCCATACTGCCTCAGAGCATCATACAGAGGAACATAGTCCTGTCAGAGCCTCCAGGTCTCACTGCTGACAGGGCTACATCATCCCATACTGCCTCAGAGCATCATACAGAGGAACATAGTCCTGTCAGAGTCTCTGGTTCTCACAGCTGACAGGGCTACATCATTCCATACTGCCTCAGAGCATCATACAGAGGAACATAGTCCTGTCAGAGTCTCCAGGTCTCACTGCTGACAGGGCTACATCCCCCCATACTGCCTCAGAGCATCATACAGAGGAACATAGTCCTGTCAGAGCCTCCAGGTCTCACTGCTGACAGGGCTACATCCCCCCATACTGCCTCAGAGCATCATACAGAGGAACATAGTCCTCTCAGAGCCTCCAGGTCTCACTGCTGACAGGGCTACATCATCCCATACTGCCTCAGAGCATCATACAGAGGAACATAGTCCTGTCAGAGCCTCCAGGTCTCACTGCTGACAGGGCTAAATCATCCCATACTGCCTCAGAGCATCATACAGAGGAACATAGTCCTGTCAGAGTCTCTGGTTCTCACAGCTGACAGGGGAAGACAGAGAAGAACTAGCAGTACAGGTTCTATTGTGCTTCTTCTGTTCTTCACAACAGTGGCCTACACTAGATTTCTATCCCGGCAGGAATTTCTTGCAAATACCAGTAGAATATACAGGTGCCACCTAGATGACAGATTGTAAATGAACCACCAGGCTCCAGCATTAAAAGGTAGCAGTGTTTACCCTCTTCCCTGTGCCACTGCGTTGTCTCACGCTGTACCACAGCACTGTTTCTTCACACTGCAGCACGAGATAAGCCTGACTCTGCCAGTGATGGATCTAAAGGCCAAAGCAAACTCTCACAAAATACACTAAACCTTTATCATTGCAGGAAATAAATATAATAATCTACTTTCTGTATCCTGCTCTTAACTGCTTGATATGTGGTGAGGTTAGGCCTTTCCAGCTCAGGCAGTGAATACGTTAGACAATTTCAGATACAGAAAAATGAATGGTCTGTTTCTGGATGTAGAATGGAATCAAATACTGACAAAAATGAACTATACAGGTAGTCCCCGGTTAACAAACGAGATAGGGACTGTAGGTTCGTTCTTAACCTGAATCTGTTCTTAAGTTGGAACACTGTGCCCTCTCTGTCCCCTGTACCTCTTCTGTGCCCCCCTGTGCCTCCAGTGTCCCCCTCTGTGTCACATCTGCCCTCTGCACCTGCTTATACTAGTTTAAAAGCCCTTTTTTCTTTGAATTTTTTTAAAATCAATTTTCTCAAAAACTACAAGTCCAATTTGAATTTTTTTTAATTTGTTCCCATGGAAACACAGAATCTATGCCGTTCGTATTGGCGGATCGTTTGTAAGTCGGGGACTACCTGTATATGGCAAAATCCATATCTAACAAGTTGTATCCAAGATAATACCCCCTCCTTTATTAAGATTTGGGAACCCTGGCACAATTTGTCATATGGTTCGCATTTACCTTTTTACATACCAAACTAGTATTCATGTAGCTGTTCGAATCCTTAAGGCCCCGTTCAGACTGCAGAACGCAGACCGCAACGCGTACGAACACACGCCATCCGCGTTCGTATGCGTTGCGTGGCTGATCCCATCACTGAAAAGTGAATGGGACAGCCATGCGTTTTTACAAAAAATGCGTGCAGCATGCGTTTCCGGACCGCACAGGTCCGGAACGCATGCAGTGTGAACATCAGACATTGCACTCTATGCAATGTCTGATGTCGTGCGTGTCGGCCACCTGCACGCGTTTCCAAAACGCGGCTGGAAACGCGTGCAGTGTGAACGGGGCCTAACAGTGACAATGTTTCCTTGAACTTGTTATATAACTAATAGGAAATGTTTGGTGACCTTGTTTATTAACATGGTTATTCCATCTCATTAAAGGTGGCCACCCACCATACAATTTTTTAAATATCTGTTCAATTTAAAAATTGCAATCAATTTTTCTGACTGATTGTAACATTTAAAAAAATCTGACCAATGTACCACACACCTATGTTCAATTTTTCCCCAATTATGATAAAAATGATTGGAAACTATGACAAAATTGCTAAGGTGTGTATTAATAAATTGACAATCTAACACACACCATACAATCTTTAGAAAGATTGAAGAAAAATATCTGGCTTTCCGGATCGATAAAAATCGAAGAAAACGGGAAATCCGATCTGATTTTTTCAGTCGAATGAATTTTTTTTTTCGATTTTTTCGGGAGATCCGATTGTTTTTATCGAATTGCCGTAAAATCGGATCATTTTATTGTATCATGTGTGGCCACCTTTAGAGAATCTCCATCCTAAAATAGAAAATCCTGCATCACTGCTGTAACGAAAAGTTATATTTACCTGCGGTGTCTTGTCCCACCAAGCTGTCCCCGCCCCCCTTCTCTCCCCGCTGAAAAACGCTCAGCTATTTACGTTCAAGTAAGTTCCACCAATTAGCCTGGTTTTGTGATCGATGGTGAAAACAGCTGCAATGCTACTAAACAGGTTAGGCAGAACTATATGAACTGTCAATCCTGTTCATATGCCCTTAGAACGACAGTTCATACATAAGGCAGTATGCTGATTGCTACCATACTACACAAAGGCCATAAACTCCGGCAGTAATCTTGTTTTCCGTAATCCTCCTTCTATAAAGCCAATTTACTATAGGATTATTGTCATTTGCAAAGACTCTTCTGCCTCCTTCAAAACAAATTTTAACGTATGGGATTTATTCCCATTTACTGTTCAGTAACTGCCAGGTTCCCACATATTCACTGAGAGGCCCAGCCACATCATTGGGGGGGAGGTCTTCAAAGTTTCACTGGGGGGGGGGGAGGAATTGTAGTTACGCCACTGCCCAGACAGCAGAAATAAGGGGAAGGTGATGGAGATTAGGGGACTAATGCCGAACTGTTGGTGGTTCCTGCGTATTCCACTCAAAACGCAATGCAGAATTCAAAGCAGCACTGAGTGTGTTGTAGCTGCTGAGAAACATGAGAACTATTGTGTTATTATAAGCTGTTATTCCTCCCTCTTCCCTTGTGGGTAATACTTTTCTTTTCGAACATTCTACCTGTGCCTGGTAGGGGGAACCAGTGACAGCATGCTGCCAAGTATCCAGACCAAAGGAATGGGCTGCATGTTTCAGGGTGCTCCCTGACCATGATTTCTGTTGAAATACTCCATGAATGAAACAAGTCAGAGAAACAAACCCATAATTCACCTCTGGGTTTCCTCATCTGCAATGCTTCCTTATTTGAGCGTGTTTCCCTATGTATCTTCTCAATAGGGCTGAATCGAAAAAATAAATAAATAAAAAACATTAAGGGTCCTCTTACACTTGCTGCGATGCTATTTGCGAGCGGCAAAATGGCTGCCGCATCGCACCCTTACACATTCTTTAGCATACTGTGTTGACAGGATAAGTGGAGGCAACTCGCCTTTAAAAAGTTGCACTCTTCAGTCACATGTATACTGCTGGACAGGCAGTACATCATCTCAAAACCTGCGTCTGCGCTTGCACCGCAAACGGTCCAAAAATTAAAAAGCTGACCGCTACCATTTTCATTGTTTCCGGTGCCGCACATTAACTTCTCCTTATCAAGTGAGTGGTGTAGGAAAACAAAATTAAAATTCCTGAAATGTGGTTTAAACTTTGCAGTAAAAATACAGAATTTAAAGAGGGTTGTAACATCCAACATAAATAATTGCCCAAAAAAGTTAGTGCCCTAAATATATATGTAAACCCTTTTTCGAAAATATACCAGTAGGTTCCTATATGTCCTCTATTTTTTTCGATATACCTGACCTGGGTGCCTTTGCCTGACTGCAGAAGCTGTACAGTGCCAGGGGGATTGTGGGAAGGTTTTTTTTTTCCTTGCTATGGCTATAGTAACAAGCTTGTTTTAGTTGCAAATAACAAAAAGTCTCCTATCTCAGATAAGATAAGGACACCATGACTAAAAGGTAATTGAATCTCTCCAACTTTTGAAGAGTTAACACAGTGATGTAAAAAAAAGGGGGGGGGGAGGGGGGGAAGTAGTGATGTCACTTTTGCCATCACAGAGAAACAGTAAAGAGAGAAACCAGCAGAAATAATCTATATACATGATATGCTACCTAATATGTAATTTAAGATTTTTTTTCAGTTAACATGAAGTTTCATCCCACTTTAACCCATTCGCGTTCCGTCATTTTCACTTGAGGAATGTTCACCTCCCATTCATTAGCCTATAACTTTATCACTACTTATCACAATGAACTGATCTATATCTTGTTTTTTTCCGCCACTAATTAGGCTTTCTTTGGGGGGGGGGGGGTACATTTTGCTAAGAGCCACTTTACTGTAAATGCATTTTAACAGGAAGAATAAGAAAAAAACGGAAAAAATTCATTATTTCTCAGATTTCAGCCATTATAGTTTTAAAATAATACATGCCTCCATAATTAAAACTCACGTATTGTATTTGCCCATATGTCCCGGTTATTACACCGTTAAAATTATGTCCCTATCACAATGTATGGCGACAATATTTTATTTGGAAATAAAGGTGCATTTTTCCGTTTTGCATCTATCACTATTTATCTAGTTTAAAATAAAAAAATATATAGAAATATTTCATCTTTACATTAATATTTAAAAAGTTTAGACCCTTAGGTAAATATTTACATTTTTTTTATTGTTATGTTTTTGTTTTTTTTATATTAAACATTTTATTTGGGTATTTTTGGGAGGGTGGGATGTAAACAATAGTTTTATAATGTAAATGTGTCTTGAGTTGTTTTTTTTTACTTTTAGTTGTAGTTTTACTTTTTGGCCACAGTATGGCGGCCATGAGTTTGTTTACATGACGTTACTCTAAGCATAACATACGCTTAGAGAGACGCATGGGGGAGGTAACAGCCAGAAAAAGCGCAGCTTCCGAGAGAAGCTGTCGCTTTTTCAGCGGGGGAGAGGAATCAGTGATCGGGCACCATAGCCCGATTCACTGATTGTCTGGCTAACGAACCACGGGCCGGGAGAGCGCGCAATGGCCCGCGGGAGCACGCATGGTTCCTGGACGTAGTTTCTACGTCCAGGAACTAAAATAGGTTAAAGCGGCATAAAACCCTGACATAATATTCAATAAAAACATGTTTTCCTACTTTTTATATGCCATACGGTTATCATATTTGCTTTTGTGCATAAGTATTATTATTCATATTATTATATAATTAATTTAGAAATTATACGTTCCCAAAGTACACTTTTTTTGCTCTGAAGCTGACTTTGCATTTTATTTATAACTGCTTTATTCATATTCTAATGCCTGGTACACACCACACAATTTTCTGTAAGATTTTCTGTTAGATTTACCTGACAGATAGATAATTTCCAACATGTTGGAAATTATCTATCTAACCATCTATCGGCCTAGCAATTAGGCATTGTTCTACTCAGCAGGAGATAACCAGAAGACAATGCACCAGAGATAATGACCAGTCTCTACCAGTACTTTCCAGAAAATAATCTAATTACAGAAAATCTTTCAGAAAATCTAACAGAAAAATCTAACAGAAAATTGTATGGTGTGTACTAGGCATAACAAGCAGAAATGCTTTCTAAATTGTCTTGACTTTGTTCATCCCTCACTTGATACAATTAAACACAAGATAACATTATCTCTAGTTCGGATGCATCCAGCTTTGCTGGCAGGGAAGTTTCTAAGTCCTGTGTGTAACCCTTTGAATGCTGGTTGTATATAATATGCTGTAAATAATCTATTGGAGCAAAGAAGAAATGCTGGGTTTCATTCCACTTTAAAGGAAATATCCAGCCATGTAAAAAAATGACATTTACTTACCTGGGCTTCCTCCAGCCCCTTGCAGCCGACATGTCCCTCACAGCAGCTCCATAACCAGCCTGGCCCGGAGTCCCCGCCAGTGCAGAGACCGAGCTCGCAAGGTCGTCCTTTACTGCGCCTGTGCGAGCGCCGCTGTCAATCACTTGCATGTGTTGTGGAGTATACTGCGCAGATGCAGTGGTTCTCTGTCTGCCTGCGCAGTACACTCCACACCACGTGCGACTGATCCAGTAGAGGACGACCTCGTGGGACCCCGGGCTAGCAGGTGAGAGCAGAGGTCCTGCGAGAGGCATGTCGGGTGCAAGGGGCTCAAGGAAACCTCAGGTAAGTAAATGTAATTTTCTTTACATGCCTGGACATTCCCTTCAGGTCTCAACTAGAAACAGGTAAAAGGAAAAATGAAGCCCAGTTTGGAAAGGTGTATGAAGTGTTTGATATACTGTAGATGTCTGCTAGTCAACTCCAAAGGGGAAGTACATATTCTTTGCAGAGAATATAATACGTTATTTAAAAATAAGACTGTCCATCTGAATCATGAGGTGAGAAATACAGATGTGAGGGGCGGCCCAGGGATAAGCCTGAAACAAGCTGGCAATCAGCACGACTTGTTGCAGCGGCACGTGTGCAGATCGTGCACAGTATATATCTAACGCATGGCACTACTGACAGGCCTATATATAGCGTGTAACAGAATGCGCTCACTGAATGTCAGGCCTGCACCGCCCGCTTGATGGGATCCTCCTCTCTAAAAATGGCAAAAGTAATTCACACTGGCCGGATCTGCCAAGGGGGACATGTCGGTGAAAGCGAGCGCAGGGAAAGGGTTAACAGAGAAAGACATAAGTCAGACATCAGATCAGCTTAAATTTAATTCCTCTGTAATTCCTTTAGCAGCAGTCTATTTAAAGTTTCCAGATTCTATTATGTGCCATTTCAGAATCTCAGAATACAGCTGAAATAGAGCCCCATTTCTATTACACTACATAAGAACTGGTCTGCTTTGGGGAGACCCCTTTTGTATAAACTGTATTAATGATTGCAGGGTGAATAACAGTCATTCCACCCTTTTTTTCCTACACGTTTCTAATGGTAAGGCTGATATTTGAATGGCAAGGATGCAACAGAAGGGTGGTTATTATCAGTGGCTGGAAGGTGTACTGGTTAAGGGCTCTGCCTCTGACACAGGAGACCTGGGTTCGAATCTCAGCTCTGCCTGTTCAGTAAGCCAGTAATTCAGTAAGGAGTTCTTTGGGCAAGACTCCCTAACACTGCTACTGCCTACTGAGTGTGCTCTAGTGGCTGCCTCACAAGCGCTTTGAGTCCGACAGGAGAAAAGCGCTATACAAAAAAAGGTATTATTATTATTTAGTATTTAAATAGCGCTGACATCTTCCTCAGCATTGTACAGAGTATATAGTCTTTTCACATAACTGTTCCTCAGGGCTAGGTCACACCTAGGGCGTTTTGGGGATTGTTTAAGCGCTGGCGATTTCAGAAATTGCCCTAAAAGTGCTTGTGCAATGATTCCCTATGAAAGTGTTCACATCTGAACGGTTCTTTTCCAAACCTCACACCAAAGCGCTGCCTGTACCATTTTTGGAGGGATTTGCCTCAATGGAAGGTATAGGGAAATCCCAAAGCGCTTGAAAATAGCGCTTTCTCCAGCTTTCATGAATAAATACCTCAATTCACTAAGATCATGTGGAGACAATAAGGCAAGAGAAAACTTACCTCCACACAGTGAGAGAGTTATCTTATCTCTTCATTCCTTAAGTTACCTCCTCTGTAGTTAATTGACCTCCTCTGTAGTTATTTTCACACTCAGTTAATTACCAGCCTGTCTTTAACTCTGGAGTTATTTTAAGGATTGGAAAGTTAACTTAAAGACAGAAGAGTTAACTTTAGGTTTGCCTGAGGTAAAATGTTTCCTGAATACGACATGCCTTATCACCATGGTAACAACTCTAGAAACGTTATTAAAGACAGGAGATAAGCTTAGTGAATTGAGGCCATTGTATTTATTCATTTCTGGGTGAAAGAGTTCACTTCCTGACTGATGCCAGGGAGCGAAAAAACGAATCGCTCTGCAAACGCGATTTGAAAAGCATTTCGAAAAACTCTTTTCTGAGCGCAAAACACAGGGAAAAGCACAGGAAAAAACTCTCACTAAATTGCTCAGTGCTTGGGATAGCGCTGGCAATTTATGATGTGAACAAAGCTTCAGAGGGACTCAAAATCGAATCCCTGCCATAGTCACATGTCTATGTATGTATCGTGTTGCGAATGTATCATAGTCTAGGCCCAATTTAGGGGGAAGCCAATTATCGTATCTATGTGTTTTTGAGATGTTGGTGGAAACCGTAGTGTCCGGAGGAAACCCACACAAACATGGGGAGAACATACAAACTCCATGCAGATAGTGACCTGACTGGTATTCGAACCGGGGACCCAGCACTGCAAGCAGGGGCATAACTACAGGAGAGCAACCCCTGCAACTGCCATGGGGGCCTAAATGAGTGGGAGGCCCCAACTACAAACCTTCCTTCCCTTCAATACGCCACGTCAGGTGTTTTTGCAGCTACACATGTTATAGGTGTGAAGATCCTGCTGGCCACACTTGTTTCATGACCCTTTTAAAGAGGAACTGAAGAGGGAGAGGTATATGGAGGCTGCCATGTTTATTTCCTTTTAAGCAATACCAGTTGCCTGGCAGCCCTGCTGATCCTCTGCCTCTAATGCTATTAGCCATAGCCCCTGAACAAACATGCAGCAGATCAGGTGTTTCAGACTTTAAAGTCAGATCTGACAAGACTAGCTGCATGCCTGTTTCTGGTGTTATTCAGATACTACTGCAGAGAAATTGACCAGCAGGGCTGCCAGGCAACTGGTATTGATTAAAAGGAAATAAATATGGCAGCCTCCATATACCTCTCACGTCAGTTCCCCTTTAAGGCAGGCTCCCCGACTGGGAGGGTCACCAAGGGGAGGAAAGGGAAGGGTTGTGAAACATTAAGGGGGGCCCATTAGAGTTTTGCTAGAGGGGCCCATGCTTTGTAGTTACGTCCCTGGCTGTAAGGAGATGGTGCTAGCCACTATGCCTCCGTGCTGCCCACCTGATACATCGCTTATAGGGCTTCAGCCACTCCTGGACCAGGACCTCACTTCTGTAGCCTATACAATAAGGTTCATCTAGTTATAGACATTAGAAGGAGGCCTGTTGTATAGACGCAATCTAATCAGACTCAAGTCCTTCAGTCTGCCCCCTGTCACATCACTGACACAAGCAGGAACATTCAGTTCCGTGTATGCCATGGAGACAGGGGGGTGCACTGTACATAGCAACTGCTAGTTCGATTGTTTTATATCAGGGGAAAACAATAATAATTGGACAATATTTTGTAACCTCCCCTTCGGATGAAGCAGGTGCTTTTGGCGCGCAGAGCTCACCGGCGGGTGCCAAAACCAGGCGCCCCATAGCAGAAATGTTATGCTGCGTGAGGTACGTAAGGGTAATTCGGGGCTCCGGTGGCGGTTGTGACAACTCGGAGGGGGAATAGTATTTAGCGCTGCTGATGAGTTTTGCGGCAGCAGGGAAAGCCGTAATGCGGCCTACCCTGCGCTCAACTCACCAGCGACGTGACAACACATACGCCCTGCGCACCCCTCCTACTACTGTATGTCAATCAGCTGGCAGTGCTTGTGACAGACCTACACACTTAATGAGCACTCTTCAGCACAGGTTGCCCACACTTCCCTGTGCGTACGTGAAAAAATGGTGCCATTGAAATATTGTTCCTCCCCATAGACCCTGAACAAGCATACGGCAAATCAGGTAATCTGACTCAGCTTTTGCTGGATTGGCCATATGCTTGTTCCTGGGTTTTGACTCAGACACTGCTCATGCCATAAGATCTACAAGATTGCCAGGCAACCTGTTTTGTTTACAAGGACATAAATATGGTAGTCTCCATATCCTTCTCACCATGGGTTTCCTTTAATTTACAATGGGATGTGCTTGAAGTGAGAAGCTTTGCACTAAAATATTCTGTCTACAAAGGATTCCGTATGTCTGCTGGTGAGAAGACGTGTCACTTTAAATGACAAATCATTGGCAAAATGTCTTTCATTCTCTATAACAGTGCTGTCCAACTGGCGGCCCGCGGGCCGCATCCGGCCCGCCAGGCCACCTGCTGCGGCCCGCTCGTCTCCCTGGGATGCAGGCATGGCTTGCGCTATGGGCGCCATGCCTGCTCCCTCTTATTGTGTCCCCGCTGGCCTCTCCGGTGTCCCCGCTGGCCTCTCCTATGTCCCCCTGCTGCCGCTGCCTCTCCTATGTCCCCCCGCTGCCGCTGCCTCACAGATCAGACCTCACAGATCGTGGCGACTGATGTAAACAGAGGGCGCATGGTACCCGCACGGAGTACGTCACATGCGGAAGTGAATCATTAGTCACTTCCGCATGTGACGTTCTGCCGCGCGGGTGTCATGCGCGCGCTCTGCTTGCTTCAGTCGCCGCGATCTGTGAGGTCTGATCTGTGAGGCAGCAGCGGCATCGTCAGCGGGGACACCGGAGAGGCCAGCGGGGACACCGGAGAGGCCAGCGGGGACACAGGAGAGGCCAGCCCCAGAGGTAACGGGCTCGCTACTGGTGGGGGCACCTGTCACTAGCTGGGGGGGCTCCTGTCACTATCTAACTGGGGGGGCTCCTGTCACTATCTAACTGGGGGGGCACCTGTCACTATCTAACTGGGGGGGCTCCTGTCACTATCTAACTGGGGGGGCTCCTGTCACTATCTAACTGGGGGGGCACCTGTCACTATCTAACTGGGGGGGCTCCTGTCACTATCTAACTGGGGGGGCACCTGTCACTATCTAACTGGGGGGGCTCCTGTCACTATCTAACTGGGGGGGCACCTGTCACTATCTAACTGGGGGGGCACCTGTCACTATCTAACTGGGGGGGCACCTGTCACTATCTAACTGGGGGGGCTCCTGTCACTATCTAACTGGGGGGGCTCCTGTCACTATCTAACTGGGGGGGCTCCTGTCACTATCTAACTGGGGGGGGCTCCTGTCACTATCTAACTGGGGGGGCTCCTGTCACTATCTAACTGGGGGGGCACCTGTCACTATCTAACTGGGGGGGCTCCTGTCACTATCTAACTGGGGGGGCACCTGTCACTATCTAACTGGGGGGGGGACACCTGTCACTATCTAGCTGGGGGGGGACACCTGTCACTATCTAGCTGGGGGGCACCTGTCACTATCTAAGTGGGGGGCACCTGTCACTATCTAAGTGGGGGGCACCTGTCACTATCTAAGTGGGGGGCACCTGTCACTATCTAAGTGGGGGGCACCTGTCACTATCTAAGTGGGGGGCACCTGTCACTAAAGGGGCATTCTGCTTATTTATGTGAAATGCTGTCTATTTATGTGCCTCATGACTGCTGAATTTGTCTTGTTGGGGGCCTCATGATTTGTTGGGGGCATCACGATTGCTAAATTTGTCTTGTTGGGGGCCTCAAGATTGCTGAATGTGTCTTGTTGGGGGCCTCATGATTTTTTGGGGGCCTCATGATTGCTAAATTTGTCTTGTTGGGGGCATCATGATTGCTGAATTTGTCTTGTTGGGGGCCTCATGATTTGTTGGGGGCCTCATGATTGCTGAATTTGTCTTGTTGGGGGTCACATGATTGCGAACTGTGAGACTATGGAAAAGCTGAATCGTCATCATGAGACAATAGCATTAAACCTACTTTTTTAGCTTTTTAAAACGGAAAATAAAACTGTGAGGTTCTAAAAAAAACCCCACATTTTTCAGGAGTAGGATGGATGAAATTGTTTATCTTCACAGTTTATTTTCAACTTGGATTTTCCATAATGTTCATGTATGAGTTAAAACGTTTGTATGTAGTTTAAATTGCTGTTGCCACTTTGCGATAAGTGACTTTTGGGTTGCAGTTTGGACACTCGGCCTCCAAAAGGTTCACCACCACTATCCTAATCTAATGTCCCACATTGCTAAGTTCATGTAAATTTGTCTCCACCCGTGGCCACACCCGCATTCTGGTCCATGGCCACACCCATTTTTCGGCGCGGCTGGTACCCTCGTGTTTTCTGGCGCACTACGCGCGCCACACAACTTCACTATTATTTTAAATTGCATTTTGTGCAAAGTGCTGCCAATCTAATTATCCTTTAATTGCATTTTTTCCGGGGGGGGGGGGGGGGGGGGGGGCCTGCGGCTCTAGCAAGAACCTTCGGCCCTCCACCATGGGGTCTGAAAAAAAAATGGCCCTCCATGCCCATGAAGTTGGACAGCACTGCTCTATAACGATGTGAAAAGATTTCCTAACACTCTTCAGAAAGTTAGTCCCACATTCAGATTTGACATTAGAACTGGAAGCAATTAGGGGCATATTGTACTAGTGGGCATGGATGTTTGTAGGTCTGTTTACAGTTACTGGAATTTACAAAACATTGCTAGAAGAAAAGGTAATGGAAGAGATTGGCAGATAAGGCCGTACCAGATGTGTTTTTAGATAATCAAGCAAGTTAGTGAGCAAAGTGGGCCACGGCTGTAACCAGTTTACTTCAAGGACTAAAAAGAGGTTAATATTTACCTTTGTAATTACCGAAGTAAAACACTTTAAGGAAAAAAACAACACATAAAAGAAGAACTCCGACTAAACTGGGACAATGCAGAAAAACAGGTTTTCAACCTGCTTTGTGTCCGCATCACAGAAATCCAACAACTGTATCGGTTCTAGACAGAGGATAGAGGCAACCCCTCCCTCACGTTCGCCCCCCCCCCCCCCCCCCACCCTTGATTTGGAATGATCGCACAGCACCTGACAATTTACTCTGCATCATTTAAGGTTCTCACATGACATGCTGCAGCGTAACACAATAGAACGCTGGCTGGCTGTGAGTCGGTAACAAACTGCTCATTCTCAGCCACTCCATTCCTCCTCAATCAGGACAGCAGTACCACCTCCTCCCTTCTGCCGGGGCAGTGCTTTTCAGCGCTGCTAGATTTGGGCGCAGCCGGCGCCTCCACAGACTAGAATAGGAATTACTTCTATCAGGCTCTCAGTGAGTAACGTCTGCGCCGTCAGAAGACAGAGCCAAAGTTGCTTTTAAAACATAATAATTCGGCCTCCAGCAATCGCTGGAAGCCGAATTATTTCATTCCCTCACTATCCATGGCGGCCTGGAGGGGGAATAGTAATTAACACGGCCCGGACTTGTGCAGAAGCAGGATCAGCCATATACCGGCTGAGCTTTGTCCAGCGCCCAAGTCTACCGGCGCCGATTTCATATGTATGCCCTTCTGCTGTGCATGGCAAAGCAAACACTGCTGCTCTCCTGCCTCCCCCTCCTCACTCACCGTCAGACTCCTCACACAGCACAACAAGCTGCTTTTCCCCAATGATGACCTCTTCACCTCGCTCTCCTCTCGCTTCTCCTCCCACTCTGACTGCATGCTGTTATCCTATCATTCTAGGACACCAATGGACTGTTTTACTAAGGTTCTCTAGGACTGGAGAACACAAGTAGCGTTGTCTAGGTTTATTAAAACGTATCTTCTGTTAGGCAGCAAGAGTTTTTAACCCACATTTGGGTCATATCAGACTACTGCGAGCAGTTAGTAGTTCTGTGATTGCAATGTAATAACGAATAAGTTGTCCTTTAAAAAAGTCTTGCTGCATTCAACTACAATCACCCAGCCACCAGTTCACATGCTTTTCAACCAATTTGCAGCTTGCACTACACTAAAGAAATGGCTCACAGTGCTCACAAATGTTCGTAAGTGTGAATGGTGCTATTGAATCTTTAAGGCTTCTTTCCCACCAGGACGTTGCGTTTTAGGGGACATTATAACGTGCCCCTAACGCAACGCCTGGTGGTGCTGGAGGAAGACGCTACCAAGAGCTGCGTTATGCAGCTCTTGGTGCGCCTTTTTTGTGCTGTGCGATGGTGAGACCACGTGATCCGCATCACGTGGTCCTGCCAGCCAATCGCCGCACAGAGCGGCCGCTTCAGGAAGTAAACACTGCACGTCACAGTGCAGTGAATATTAATTAGCCATGTGGCTGACCGCGGAGGAGGAGGGGAGACCTCCTCCTCCAACATCACTGAGCATGTGCGCACAGTATAACGCACAGCATGCAGCACTTTCTTTTAACTTGTTGCGTTACAATGTAACGCAACGTGGGCACTGTGAACAGCCCATTGATTTTTCATTGCTGTGCGGTAAGCTGCGTTACAGGCTGCACTAACGTGCGCCAGTAACGTCCCACTGTGAAAGCAGCCTAAAGTGGACCTGAACTCTTGCACAGGACAGACAAACATAAAGAAATGCACACTGTATGAATTTAGAGAGTTTAGCTTGTCTAATTCCCTCTCATCTGTGACTAATTGCAAGTGTAATTTGATCTCTCAGTTGTGCCAGCTGGCAGCCTCAGCAGAGCAGCTAATTTGTAAACACAGGATGTTAACCCTATGCCTGTTTCCATAAGAGCAGGAAGTAGACACACTGCAGATTTATTGCAGGATTTGTATCAGCTGTAGCATAGAAATGTTTTTCTTTAAAGAGACTCTGTAACATTAAAAAGATCCCCTGGGGGGTACTCACCTCGGGTGGGGGAAGCCTCCGGATCCTAATGAGGCTTCCCACGCCGTCCTCTGTCCCACGGGGGTCTCGCCGCAGCCCTCCGAACAGCCGGCGACTGTACCGACTGTCAGTCCAATATTTACCTTTGCTGGCTCCGAACTACACGGAAATACCCGATCTCATTCGGGTCCGCTCTACTGCGCAGGCGCAGGAAACTTGCGCCTGCGCAGTAGAGCAGATCCGACGGCGATCGGGTATTTCCGTGTAGTTTGGAGCCGACAGCCGTCAGAGCGCCTGCGCAGGAGCCAGGAAGGTAAATATTGACGTCACCGCTGCACGGACTTCACGGAGGGCTGCAGCGAGACCCCTGACGGATGGAGGACGGCGTGGCAAGCCTCATTAGGGTCCGGAGGCTTCCCCCACCCGAGGTGAGTACCCCCCAGGGGATCTTTTCATGTTACAGATCCTCTTTAAGGCTGCTTTCACAGTGGGACATTACCGGCGCACGTTAGAGCAGCCTGTAACGCAGCCCAACTCACAGTAATGAAAAATCAATGGGCTGTTCACAGTGCCCATGTTGCGTTACATTGTAACGCTGCACGTTCTATGACAGTACAGCATGCTGTGCTTTATATGCGGTTTTAGCCGCGTTAGACTATTTGCACATGCTCAGTAATGTTGTTTTATCGTTTTTTATGTGCAGGATAGGAGGAGGGGAGAGTCGCTATTTTGCCTAGCCACATGGCTAATTAATATTCACTGCACTGCAATGCTGGTTCTCTTCCTGCTAGCAATGATTCATATGAATCATTCTCTGCCTGCTAGCAATGATTCATATGAATCATTCTCTGCCTGCTAGCAATGATTTATATGAATCATTCTCGGTTCTCTGCCTGCTAGCAATGATTCATATGAATCATTCTCGGTTCTCTGCCTGCTAGCAATGATTCATATGAATCATCGCCGGTTCTATCGAACGAAAACGGCGCACCAAGAGCCGCATAAGGCGGCTCTATGTAGCGTCCACCTTTAGCACCACCATGTGTTGCGTTAGGGGAGCGTTATGCGACATTAACGTCCCCTGCAACGCAATGTCCCACTGTGTAAGAGCCCTAAATGTTATTATGCTAAATGTTATGAACTCAGGTCCGCATTAAAAATGCATTCAATTTTAAAAACATGCAGAAATGTATACAGTATGAAAGCCCTAAATAGCAGGCAATTTTTAATTAAAGCAGTCCAGGTTTGCTGGATCAAGTTATTATATTCCCATCGGAGTTGCCATGGTAATTCAGGCGTAAAGCCCAGAAAGGACACCTGTGACCACAGTGCCTGGTGACTACAGTTATGTGTATCTGTCACAATCGCACTTCTGCACAGCACATGAAGCACAGCAATAAGCAGGCACAAACACTTTCATTCCAGTGCAGGAGACTTGGGGGCAGCCAGAGCCACCATAGGCCGTAATAGGAATTACTGCTATAGCGGCGCACAATGAGTAACTTCGGCGCAGTCAGATAACAGAGCTAAAGGTACTTATAAAACACTATAATTTGGCCTCCAGCAATTGCTGAAAGCCGAATTATTTCATTCCCCACCATCCATGGCGGCCTGGAGGGGGAACAGTATTTAACGTCGCCGGGGACTTGTGCAGCAGCTAGATAAGCCAAATACCGGCTGTATCCTGTGCCCAAGTCTCCTGGCGGGCGATTCCTCTCGTACGCAGCAGGGATACCTGGCTTCTGGCATAACCCAAGTAAAGGATTCATTCATTCTTTATTGCAATGTCTATGTTTTAAAGCACACCTGAAGTGAGAGGAATATGGAGGCTGAAATATTTATTATCTTCTAAACACTTAAAGGGGTTCTGTGGGGGTTTCTGAAGAGAAAAACTACCACTTACCTGGGGCTTCTATGAGCCCCATGCAGCGGTAATGTCCCACAACGTCCTGCTCCCATCCGCCGTTCCCCGCAGCCGGCACCGGGCTATTATTCGCCTGACATACAGACGAATAATGCGCGTTGCCGTGCCTCCGCTCGCGTCATCTGAGGCTTACTGCGCAGGCGCAGTACAACGGAGCCTTGTACTGCGCTTGCGCAGTAAGCTTCTGATGACGCAGGCGGAAGCGAGCGGGTGCGCGGCCACTTTAGCGCAGCCGCAGTTGGATCCCATGCCGCTTAGACCTTGGCCGGCGGCGGAGAACGGCAGGACGGCGTGGGACATTACCGCTGCACTGGGCTGATAGAAGCCCAAGGTAAGTGTCCGTTTTTCTCTTCCACAACCCCCCCACAGAACTCCTTTAAGAACCACAAGCTTGAAACCCCCCCCCCCCCCCCCCCCCAGTGACCAGGCCATTTTTTTTTTAATGGCTTGCTGCAGAGTCAAACAACCATGCACACAAATGCCCACCAACAGAGGTTTCCACCCTCCCTCCCCCACCAGCCAATGACAGCGATCGGCTGTCATAGGCATCGGCCTATGAGAGCCTATTGCTCTTAAGCCTCCCCAGGTGACAGCCGAGTGACACAGCTGTCCCCAGTACAGCGCTGCTGTACATCGCAGCGCTGTACAATGTACATAGATGGCGATTTCACCGTCTAACAGTCTCCTAGCAGTGGTCGCCGCTGGGAGACTGATGGCGGAGTGTTGTCAAGATCTCCTGCAAAACCCCGCCCCCAGGACTTGACACCAATTGGCGTTACACGGTCCTGCGTCTGCCGCCCTCCCGACGCCAATTGACATTAGGCGGTCAGGAGGGGGTTAAACAATGCACGTTGCCTGGCTGGGCAGCTGATCCTCTGCCTCTAATACTTTTAGCCGTAGACCCTGAACATGCATGCAGATCAGGTGTGTCTGACTCAAGTCTGACTGTATTTGCCACATGCTTGTTTAAGGTGTGTGATTCAGACACACTTTCATTGGCTCACATTGATCATAGGGTCAGGAACCAATGAAATCGGCTCCAGACCGGCTCACATAGCTCTGCTGTCAGTCATAGCAACAGCAAAGCAAGTGAGCTTCAGTGATGAGAGAGTGCGGCACGATCGGCGGTAGCGGTGGGTCTAAGCGGAGAGTAGTCGGTAAGTTTTTTTGGTACCAGCAGTCTCTGGTTCTTAAAGAGTACCCAAGCCGAAGTTTGAGTGCAACATCAGATACTTGCCTAAAGAGAGGGAATCCTCTGGATCCTATTGAGGCTTCCCTCCCTGCTTTGCTGTTCCCACATCGCTGAGCCGGGCCCCCACAAGATTAGTGACAATGCATTATCTTTAATCATTTCAGGCTGCACACAGGGTTGCCACCTCATCCCTTTAAATACAGCCACATCTAAGTTAAAAGGTTGTGGGTCTACTTACACATAATCAGTGCCTAAACTGCATCTAACTAGCCACAAGGCATGTATAATTTATATGTGCCATTATTTAGAGGGATCAGGTGGCAACCCTGGCCGCACAGCTCTTCCTGCTCCAGCGTGGTCGCACAATAGCCGACCCAGCCTGCCCGTGCATGTGCAGAAAGCGGGAGCCGCGGGCTCCGTGGTACTGCGCATACATGGGTGGGCTTGCGTAGCTACTATGTGACCCCGCATAAGGAAAAAGACCTGTGCAGCTCTGACGTGGAAAGGGGTAGCGCTGAACAACAGGGGGCTGTAGATCAGCGAGGGAAGCCTCAGAAGGATCCTGAGGCTTCCCTCTCTTAGGGTGTGTTTGCGATTTTGATCCTGAGCTTCGGGATTACTGTAAGCGGCCAGAGACTGCTGGTACGCAAGTGGTTAAAAATTTCTTATTGTTGTTTGCAAACTTTCTAGATCTGACAACTCTGTAAAAATGCCTATGTGAAACTTTTGTTTATCGAAAATCAACTGAGCAAAAGGACTACTTACTTACTAAAACACCATCACGCTTTTGACAATGACAACAATTTCTGAAGGCTTGTAGCCTTTTGGTACAAAGAACAGAAATGCAGCTATGAATGGCAGTGTAAGGACCATTCAGCAAGAAGCACACAAGCAGAGCATTTATAAGGAAAAGTTCTAATGATGCTGTGGGAGGGTTAGCAGTGAATGTGGGATTATGAGGCTCAGTTAGGGGATGTGTTATGCAGAGCAGCCTGCAGAAGGGTTACATGTGGAAGCTGCTGGTACTCAGGTGCTATCTGCGCAATGATGCTGGCTTGGATCTGACTCACACATTGCAGCTTCGGCTAGCAAATAGCTCATCACGTCTACTGGGACGGTTCACTGGACAGCACAGCAGTATGCAAGAGCTCATGCTGTGATGACAATTTATGTGGCAGTACGTGTAGAACAGAATTTTGCCTTCTTAAAACAGAAGGTATTTCCAATTATTCAGGCTGGAGTGAGCATTTGAGGCATCCCACAGTGTAAGGACACTGTGGGACATCTCAATGCGGCCCTCCTTGCCATTTTATGTGGCTCTCTATCAAATAAACAGTTCTTCTGTAAGCCCCACATACCTGTACTGTGTGGCAGAGAGAGACACACAGACAAGAACACAGAGCTGCTGATGATGATTATTTACACACATTTGAAGCAATCTTTCTGCTTTCTATCGCTCTGAACAGATTCCAGTCACAACCTTAGAGCCAGGGAAGATTGTTTCTGTATGCTGGATGTGCTGGGCACAGTTCTCCATAGTAATGCCCACTGTGAGAAACTGTTCTCTGTAAATGTCATTTTCTTCATATAAAGATGAAAAAAGCCTATGCATTGCTATTTGCTAGTAATTAATGGAAACGTGTGGCATTTAGAATTTTAGATTACTTTGATAGTTGTCCTTTAAAGTCACAACGCAACATTACAAAGCAACGCACCAAAAAAGTGGTAATGTACATTAACCACTTAATGACCGCCTAACGCCGATAGGCGTCGGCAGGTCGAAGTGGTGTTTCCATGGCGAGCGGCCATTCCATGTCAGTTCACAGAGGGTGTCTCCGTGAACAGCCTGCAAGCCTCCGATCGCGGCTCGCAGGCGAAATGTAAACACGCGGGGAAGAAATCCCCTGTGTTTACATCATACGGCGCTGCTGTCGCAGCAGCGGCGTAAAGGAGATCGGCGATCCCCGACCTCTGATTGGCTGGAGATCGCTGCGTCCGATAGGCTAAAGCCTATTAGAGGCGGTACAGGACGGATCGCCGTCCTGTGCCGCCCACTGTGACCAGGAGAGGGAGGGAAGGAGAGGGAGGGGGGAATAGCGGTGCGGAGGGGGGGGCTTTGAGGATCGGCGGCGATGAGACCCCCCCCAGCAGGACATCCCCCTAGAGGGGAAAAAAGGGGGGGGGAGTCTGATCGTCCTGCAGCAATCCTGATCTGTGCTGCGGGCTGGAGAGCCCACACAGCACAGATCAGCCAATACAGCCCTGGTCCTTAAGTGGTGAATGCTAAGTTACTGTTGCATTAAGTAGGTACAGTAAAGCATACAGGCAATGAAACGTATGCTTTCCTATACCTGATAACATGTGCGTTTTGAGGTAACCACTGCAGCAGTGTGTTACAATAACGCTACACGTTACAATGCGATGCATATACTATTAATTGCAGTACGGTCAAATGCGTTATAAAACTAACGCACGAATGCAACGTCCCAGTGTGAACCTAGCCTCAAATGTGCATCAGGCAGTATGCAGTGCAAAAGAAAGACAGCACACTGCCTACTGTGTTAGAAGTAAATGGGTGAAAAAGAAGCTTCAGCAGTAGACTTGCATCACTGACAACAGGTGTTCCCATCTCCACTGAGGTGGGAAAACATTCTAGCCTGTCACTTCTACAGCTTGCTCCTGCTAACACAGCTACAACGAGGAGTCACAGCACCAATGAGATCAATGTGAGGCTTCCCAGAACAATATACAGACAGTGCCGAGACAAAAACCCAGCAAATCTGAATTATTCATGCCAGCTTGGCACCACAGGAAATTGTTCCTTCCAGTAATCACTATTACCATCATAGCTCTGAGCTCATACGATCAACTGCTAAGAGATACTGATAGTGGACAGAAGCATTCGCATGCAGGGAGAGACAGATGTGATAAAGATACCTGAAGGAGCCTGTTGCCTGGATGTAATGCCAATATTCTGGCCATAGATACCAAGCTGAGTCACACATTGTGAGCGGATATACAGAATAAGGGCTGGGACACACTAGAATCGCTAGCATTGTGTGTAAGCGCTTTACAGGTGATTGCAATAGCAATTTCCAGCAATTAACTACCTCAAGACCGCATCACGCCAATGGGCGTGACCACGGTGGCAGCTCCAGGACGCCGAACGCCAATTGGCGTCAAGTCCTGGGGCCGGCTACTGCAGGAAATCGCGCGCAGGCCGAAGTGGTAGCGATTTATAAAGAGAGTCATCGATTTGTCAGCAATTTCATAGCATTTGTGATTCTCAATTTAATTGGCGGGTTCAAAAGCACTGTGCTTCTGGGGAGTCCCAGCACTTTAAATGGAATCTGAAGTGAAAATAAACTTATGAGATGATTAATTGTATGTGTAGTACAGCTAAGAAATAGAACATGAGTACATTAGTACACATTCTGTGTTTACAAATTAGTTGTGTCTGCCGAGGACTGACGCATTTATGTGGTGATACAGCTGAGAGATCAAATTGCACTTGGGATTACTTGAAGATGAGAGCGAATTAGACAGGCTCTTCTCTCTAAAAACACACAGGGTGCATTTTTATCGGTTTTCCTTGTGCCTCGTGCAAGAGTTCAGGTCCACTTTAACAATGGAAAAACTACCAAAATCAAGACTATGTTTTTTCAAGAACTTTATCTTATAACATTTTTTTGTTGGATTAGACCTTTAAAAAAAGAATGCTTTAACATTTGAACATATTGACAGTTCTGTTTGTATATCTTTTTCTGTCCTTGTTAGATTCCTTGAAGCCGCAATGAGAGCATTGGTCGTCACTCACAAGGATAATGCTGAGATAACGTTGCCAGCAAAACAAACACAAACGCAAAAATAATAAATGTGTGTCTGCGGTGCTGTCCACCGACTGACAGTTCTTGTAGTGTTTGCAGTAACAGAATACATATTCTGGACACACTAGGAAGCTGGATCACAATCAGTCACTCCTCCAGTAGGCAGTGTGTTGTCACAACAATGTGATGAGGGCATGGAAGGTTTACAAATGAAACACCTGTCTGAGGGACTGTACTTACACAGCAGGCAGAGGACAGCTGCTAAACGTACAGTATGTTTATATAAGCTGTATTTTGCTTAAGAGCTGCTATATCTGATGAATAGTTTTGTTCTGTACTGAATTTAAATGGATTTTAAAGCAACCATGCAGCTAAAGTGAAACTCCAGACTAAAAATCTACTCAGCAGCAATGAAAAGGCTTGGTGTTTCTTTAAAGAGGAACTTCAGCCTAAACAAACATACTGTCATTAAGTTACATTAGTTATGATAAATAAAATAGATAGGTAATATAATCTCTTACCCACCCTGTTTTAAAAGAACAGGCAAATGTTTGATTTCATGAAGGCAGCCATCTTCTTGGTTGAAAGGAGGTGACAGGGAGCATGAGACACGGTTCCAACTGTCCTGTGTCCTGAGCACCTCTCTCAGTTGCTAGGCAACGTGAATAACAACATAGGAAATCCCATCATGCTCTGCACAGCATCAGGGGAAAAAAGCCCGGGCAGTTTTCTTTGATGGGTGGAGCTTAGCTAAAAATACAGCTAAAAATGATGCTTTGGTAAGAAAAACAAAGTTCTGAGGCTGTGAAACTGTTAAAGAAACACCAAACCTTTTCAGTTCTATGAGTAGATGTTTAATCCGGAGGTTCACTTTAACAGTTTCACAGCATCAGAGCTTTGTTTTTCTTACCCATGCCTCATTTTTAGCTGCGCAGAAGAAAACTGCCCAGGCATTTTTCCCCTAAAGCTGTGCAAAGCATGATGGGAATTCTGATGTTATTCTCGTTCTGCTGTTTTGGTGCAAATTTGTTTTTTTTAAATTTGATATTCGAAGCCTAGCGCACGCAGCTGGGAGAGGTGATCAGGACGCAGGACAGTTGGAACTGTCTCGTGCTCCCTGTCACTTCCTTTCAACCAAAAAGATGGCTTCCCCCATGAAAAAGATGGCTGCCCCCATGAAATCACAAACATTTGTCTGTTCTTTTAAAACAGGGTGGATAAGAGGTTATATTACCTATTTTAATTAACATAACTAATGTAACTTAATGACAGTATGTTTGCTTAGGCTGAAGTTCTCCTTTAAGCACCCTGTGATTTAGCCCTTCTTTCAGTAATGTGCCACATTCTATTTACAGGGCACATAACTGTGCTCACCACCAAGTCAGTACCCTGGAACTAGCATGTGATCTGTAAAGCTCAGTACCCACGGCCAGATCGGGGATCTCCGCCAACAAACGATCGTTCCCTGATCCATCTGGCCAAATTGACAAGCATCGTTAGTGCTGTCATAAACAAACAGTGAAGATCAGAATGATCCTCAGCGATTTATTCCAATATGGTGGTCGTTTAAGGACGAACGATTGCCCCAGGTGAGGTGCATCGTGAAACACCTTTAACAAATGTTTCAGTTAAATGATGCTGCACGATATCACGGCAAAAATTATTAGTCATGAAAAATAATTAGCAAAAATCACATCGTGGGTACCTTATTCACACTTACTAATGCATTCACATGCAAGTGTTTTGGTGCATAACATTTGCATTCATGCATTTTTCTGTTCACGTGCGCTAAAATGCACACGGTCTTTGAAAGAAAAGCACATGCCATTTTTGTTTTCACCAGGAATGGAAAAATGTATTCGATGTGAACGAACCCACTGATTAACATGGGTTGTCATTTCTAATGCATTTCCATATTGTGAAAAAAAACCATTAGCAAACCTCAGGCAAATATAAATGTAAAATGAATAGCTACCTGGTCATTCTTTAGGCTATTACACTCAGTGGCCCCTTCTTGTTTCCAACCTCCCCTCTGTGCATTCGCTGTAGCCCGTTGTGTCCACTCTGTGCACACATTTGTATGCACTTCTGCATGACTTTGCACAGCAGCTCACTGGGAGCATACACTGCAACTCTCAACCGTGGCTGCCATTCGTTCTGGAGCAGGATTCACCAGGGTCCGTGGAGTGAACAGATCATGCACCTCGCTGAGACTGGAACCATTTGGAGGTGTAAAACTGGCACTACAGCAGCAGTACGGAGGGGGTCCAGACATGGGAGGGGGCCACCAAGTGTCTGAGGACTACACTTTAAGTAACGGGTACACTTTAAGTGATGGCTGGTTCACTGTTTTGCAATACTATTTCTGGTGAAAAGAAGTCATTATAGTTCCTCTCCTGGTGACATTCAGAGTTCTGCTGAATGATTTTAGGTATCCCAAAGATATGCAACAGGGTCATAGACAATAAAGACCTGACAGAAACCCTTTTTTCATTATCCAGGAAGAAAAAAAGTATTGTTGTGCCCTAATGTGGCAGATTCATTCTCACTTTACACCTGTCATTGTGAAAGGGAAAATAAAAACATTCCTCAAGAAGTACAGTAAGTAGAAAATATAAACCCTACAGCATTGCTAAGAGTTCCACTCTATCTAAAACTTAAATACAAACCAGTTGAGCAGTACTGATCTCTGGGCAGAATACAGAAACTAAACTGTGGTAAGAAAAGTTGACAGGATTCCCCAGGGATTCTCTTTCTGGTCCCTGGTCCTCCTCTTCCAGATCAGACATCTCCAAACTGAGCAGTGAAGTTTGTGATGTCTCTATCCTGTGATGTCCATCTGTCACAGCATCCTTCCAGACTCTAGTCTGCTGATTTGGTAGTGACCCTGATGAAGCCATGTCATAATGACAATTATTGGAGGGGGCAAGGTAAGTGACCCACTTTGGTTCAGAGCTCTGGAAACTTCATCCACTGCTACCTCCGGGCTGGCTTAAGGCGCTTTGTCCATACACGGGTCCCACGTGATTGCCGGAGTAACGTGGGCGTGTGTGACGTATACCACGTGGGGCGCGTGTATGGATGAAGGACAGGGCCTAGAGCCAGAGGCGGACACGGAGAGGTAATGTATAGCGCACTGGGCAGGGCACCGGGAAGGGGGGGACGGCATGGATCATTAGGGGGGAAAGCGTTGGGGGTTTTGTCACATTCGTCACTAGTCCCGATATCACTCATCGTTACCGCCGCACACCCCACCGACCAAGACGGCAGGACATTTTGCAGCATGTCAGATAGATTAATGCCACCAATTTCAGCCCGAAACTAGTCACATCGTTGTTTGGGCATGCACTAGGATTCACTGATTTTCATCCAATTCTGATACAGCTGCCAAGTCGCTACATGTATGCCCACCTTGAGGGTACAACAGACCTAGATAAGAGGAGGGAGAGCAGAAGGAACTAGAGGGAGCCTTTCCTGTTGAGGTCGTTATCATCTTTTCTTCTCATAGGTTAGTTTTGTACATTGTTGACCATGGCTCTGCTTAAACAATTCGATTTTGGACTTTAAAGGAATACTGTAGGGGGGTCGGGGGAAAATGAGTTGAACTTACCTGGGGCTTCTAATGGTCCCCTGCAGACATCCTGTGCCCACACAGCCACTCACCGATGCTCCGGCCCCGCCTCCGGTTCACTCCTGGAATTTCAGACTTTAAAGTCTGAAAACCACTGCGCCTGCGTTGCCGTGTCCTCGCTCCCGCTGATGTCACCAGGAGTGTACTGTGCAGGCCCAGTATGGTCTGTGACTGCGCAGTAAGCTCCTGGTGACATCAGCGGGAGCGAGGACACAGCAACGCAGGCACAGTGGTTTTCAGACTTTAAAGTCTGAAATTCTAGAAGTGAACCGGAGGCGGGGCCAGAGCATATGTGAGTGGCTGCGTGGGCACAGGATGTCTGCAGGGGAGCATTAGAAGTCCCAGGTAAGTTCAACTCATTTTCCCCCGACCCCCTACAGTATTCCTTTAAGCATTTTTTCCATTGTTGTGTATAAAACAGTACTATAAGTCTTGACGTAAAACACAGTATGCTGTTGCGTAGCATGGAGTGGGCATATGAATAATGCAACATATGATAATTATTGTATTTTTAATTAAACACAGCACACAAAAGGCACAAGAACGTTTCATAACAAAAATGTGCAGTCATACATAACAAACAAGATTCTATTGTTACAGGTTACTATGCTACATTGTTCTACAAATCAAATATCCTATTTGAAACACCTCCTTCAGATGAGAAAGAAAACACAGTATTGGCAAATGTGGAGAGAGGTTTGAAGTGCTGTAGGTCTTTTACTGTAAAAAGCATGTATTATGGAAATTGTGTTTGTTAAGGTGATACATTGATACAATCTTGAGAGGGCTACCTAAAGTATGCATTCAAAGGATATACAATCATTTTTTTTACTGTTCTACTACATAAATTCGGTAAGGTTGTACAATCTAGATTGTATCATTAGTGGGCACCTAAACTGAGTCAACTTTTTAGCATAGTAGGAAGGAACTAATAAGTGGTCTTGGTGACTTACCTGAAGTTCACACCATGCCACTTCCACTGTAGTCTCTGTATCCAGACCTTTGTAAACCGTTTTAAAGGAACCTCTTCCAATCTCGATGTTAAATTTCAAGTATCTCCCATCTGGCGAGGTGGCCACGGCTTTGGTCTCGTTCTCCTCATTTTCTTCTTGCTCCCTTTTGTTTTCTACAATGACAGGTTTCTGGATGGGAGCTGCAGGTCGCTTGGGGCTGGAGGCTTCATCTTCAGACTCTGAGCTGAGATCTGCAATGCTGGTCAGTGTCCCCGGAGCTGGCAGCCCATCTGTTTGAGCACTGTATGACTGGAGACTGGAAGAACTAGAAGACTTCTCAGTGAGGGACTCAACTTTTTCTTCTAAAGATGAGGGCTCTTCTGGGGACCATGAAGAGAAAGAAGTCCCTGGAGGGTCATAGCCCAAAAGTTCCAACTGAGCAGAGCTTCTCCTGTTGAACTGGTAAGAGTTCCTTCTACCTCCCTCTCTGCCCGAAAGTCTTCTTCTTCTCAATTCTGCCAGAGAGGCCAACTCAGCCGGGTCTTCTGGTAGGTCTGAGCCAAAAGAGATGCCACAACCTGCTAAGTCCGCTTCTGTCTGGGACATGGCTTGGCTGGATGGGACCTCGAATGCAAACATCGCTCTTGAACCCACGGACGATCTTTCTTCTGAGATCAACACTGTACAGCCATACCTGGACTGCAAAACCTAATAAACTTAACAGATGCACACCAACTGTGAAAACAGTTAGCGCATGTTCTTATATCTAGCCATGGTGGAGGAAAGAGTCCAAGTGTGGCTTGTTGCAAAGTGACAGTCGTACACAGGACAAGGGGGGAATCAGCAGTCAGATGTAAGTCTTCATTTTCTCAGCAGACATTCCTGAAGGATAAAGTTGTGTAGTCTTGTAAATCCACTAAAGTATTACTTGCAGAGCAAGCGTCAGGAGCGCAGATCAATGTCCTGGTTTCTCTCTTCTCCCTCCTGCTTCTAAAGACACTGACAGCTCCAGCCGGTGCGAAAGGGAATCTGATCTTACATTCATGTGACTGCAGTGTGTGTGTATACTGAGTAGATAAAGCCAACCTTCTCTCCAGCTGAGCAACACCTCCCCTTGCCCAGCACCTCCCCTCTCCTGTCTCCTCCAGCTACACCACAGCTCTGAACATAGCTAAACAATACTACCTTCTCCTCCCCTATTTACATTACATACACCCCCCCTGAGAGGTTCACCCCTACCTCCCCATGAAACTGCACATGCTGTCTTCTCCATGACAGCCAGCTTGTGCAGAGAGTTACATAGGAAAGCTAATTATAGGTTGTATTAGATACAGTAGTGTGCATGATCACCTGATCAGGAGTTTATGATAACCAACAAAATCTATGGGGTCATTTAGAGTGAAGTAATGAGAGCACGGGCATATGCTGAACTTGTGATCCAACTCATCCTGTATATGTGATTTTCATACTCACTTAGGGCCCTTTTCCACTAGCAGTCGCTAGCGTTAACGCTGAACGCTAGCGATTGCTGAATCGCAAAAAGCAGGAAACCTCAGGCGATTGCGATCACGATTTTGCTATGCACTGTACTGCATAGCAAAATTGCGGCAAAGATCGCTCCGCGGCGCGATCGCGCTTGGCAAAAAAATGAATCGCGGTAGTGGAAATTGCCTATCGCGATTCCCATGATAATGTACAAACCGTAGCGATTAAAAAATCACTAGCGGTTTGTGATTTTGTGATTCAGCATCGCAAACGCCGCTAGTGGAAAAGGGCCCTTAGTGTGGTCACAGTCTTCTGCCTGGCCTGCCCGGCAAAATAAGATTTCTTTCATGCAAGACTACAAATCTACAGTTGTGTTAATGCTCACGTTCAGGCTAGATTATTTAAGGGAACCTAAAGTGAGGCTGACATTTTTATTTCCATTATACCAGTTGCCTGGCTATCCTACTGATCTCTTTGGCTGCAGTAGTGTCTGAATCTCACACCTGAAACCAGCATCTAGTCAGATTTCAGTCAGAAACACCTGATCTGCATGCTTGTTCAGGGTCTATGGCTAAAAGTATTAAAGGCAGAGGATCAGCAGGACAGCCAGGCAATATGCATTGTCTAAAAGAAGATAAATCTGGCAGCCTCCATATTCCTCTCACTTTAGGTTCCCTTTAAAGGACTGATCCAAGCTAATTATAAAAAAAAAAAAAAATCCACTTACCTGGGGCTACCTCCAGCCCGTGGCAGCTGTCCTGTGCCCTAGCCGCAGCTCCCGGTCTTCTCCGCTGGTGCAGGTCTCTCCGACATCATCAGGACGGTACTGCGCAGGCAGGCAGACCACGTGACCCACGCAGTGGAGCGCAGAAGAAGCCGACCCGGAACCCGACCTGTCGAGGTCGGCTGCGCCAGCGGAGAAGACCGGGAGCAAAAGGAGCTGCACATTAAATGCAAATTAAAAACAGAAACAAAAATAGTGTATACAGGGGTGTAACTAGACATCACTGGGCCCCCCTGCAAAACTTTGGATGGGGCCCCCCATCTCCCTCGCTTTCTGCACAGGAAAACTGAGGACCAATGTGTTTTCCCCATGCAGATAAAACACTTAGACTTAAAGGAAACGTCAGGCAATCTATGCTACCCCCAGATTTGCTTATCCAGGGCTTCCTCCAGCCCCTTGCAGCCGACAAGTTCCTCGTTGCAGCTCTGCTCCCAGCACATACATACACAGCCTTATTATTTTATTACATGAGAGCACATGCTATAGGGAGGAACAACAATGACATGCTGAAAATAAGATATAGTATTTACTGTAACTTTGGCAAAACATTCAGAATGTCACTGATTGATACTGTTATTACAAGAACTTGGACTCGGTATGAGACAAAAAGCTCTCAATGAAGCAGAATCAGAGCCATAAGGTCATTAGCCTGTGTGTGATAAGAATCTAGGAATCCTTTTCGGAGTGATTGCTGAAAAGGGAAAGTCTACAACTTTTTTTCAAAATGTGACTTCTTTGTTTGTAAGGTTGTACATGAAGTCATCAGAACTTTGCAGCAGTGAGAGACAGATGTTTTTACGAACCCTAGGGAGCAGGGACAGTGTACAAATTTCAAAGTGTGTATGAGTCCTTATCTGTGTTGTGGACACATGCAGTCAATATAACAATAATATAGCAATACGTTTTTTTCTCTCCATGCCCTTAGCTGTCAGTCTCTCAAACTTTTCCCCCCACGGACCCTCTGTGGCTTCTGGGCCCCCCTGCGGAGGCATCCCTTGCAGGGTCTATTGTTACGCCCCTGAGTGTATACTATATGTTCAAATTTAGAGTTGTCCAAAAGAAAGTCATGTACCCATGTTTTACTATGTATAACACGGGACTCGACTTACAAACAAATTCAGCTTACAATCTCCCAGAATGGACCCTTTGCAGTGTTCCCCAATCTTGTCCTCAAGTATCACCAACGCTGCATGTCTTGTGGAAATCCACAGAGGTAGATAATCAGCTCTGCTGAGACACTAATTACCTCACCGGTGCATGTTTGTGGTTTTCTGCAAAACGTACTGGTGGTGGGCCTTGAGGAAAGGGTTGCGCAAATGTGCTGTACGGGACCACCTGTGTATGTGTCAAGGGGGGCACTTGGAATTATGTTGCCCTAAGCAGAGGGTACCTAGTAAATACCATTATTGATATAGGGGTGCATGCTGTGAAAATGTTGAGAAGCACTGTGCTGAAGCGTATATATAGAGAGTACCGGTAAACTGTAATGATCCGCTCAGCTGCCTGCGCAGGCAGGCAGCTTTTTGACCACTGTTTAGGTCTGCATTTTGCAGGTCTTTGGAAGAGAGACCTTTTGTCAGTTTTGCAGCTTGCTGCTGCTGAGGAATTTGCATACGTTTGTCATGCAAATTGCCTAGCCACATCCTTAGTAGGCTTGCTCTATATATACCATGTGATTCCACAGTAGGTCGCTGGTCATAAGGGTTTGTCCTGTGAAACACTCCTGGAGTGTCAGCCATGCTTATTGTTTGAAGATTAGCTTAGAGTAATTCCTGGGACTGCGCTAGGCATCCTTGCTAGTGCAGTCAGGATTGTATTATTTGTATTGCCTGTTCTGTCTCTCTTGCTGTACTTGGATCGCACTTGCTCTGGCGGAAAGAGCAGTGGATTCAGCTCGCTCTCTTTCTATACTTGGATCGCACTTGCACTGGCGGAAAGAGCAGGGGATCCTGCAAGCTCTGTTGCCTTACTTGGATCGCACTCACTCTGGCAGAAAGAGCAATGGATCGTATCTCGCACTTATCCCTGTTTTTGTGTACCTGTCTTGTCTGCTACGAACGCTTGCTGGAGGCTCGGTGAGGTAACCGTTAAGCAAGCGCTCGCGTCCTCTGTTTCATGTTTGTCTGTCGGTGGTTAGTTAGGCGTGCTTGTCTCTGTTGTGCTTAACACGCGGAGACCGCGCAGAAAACGCGTTCGCTGTTGCGAATGAGTGCGGTGTTCGCGTTTAGGTAGCGTTTATTATTTTCCTTATCTTCTCATTGTATGATTTGCTGTGCCTTTGCTACTCTCGTGCTCTGCCTTGCTGCAGCATTGTGTCACCTCCGGCAATCGCCCCTCTCGCGATTGCGTTCATACTTCGTTTCTGCTGTTGTGTGCGCACCGTCGCGGGATTTCCGCCGTGTCAGCGCACGCCTTGTGCGCTGATCATGGAGAGAATTCCACAATCGTTACAGTATGACCAGCCAAACCGAAATTCCCAGTGTAGAGGGAATTTCCGATTTGTACGATTTGGTCAAATATGGGTCCTGTATCTTTAAGAGGTTTAAGATACTGGACTCTGAAACTAGAGATGAATTCATATCAGAATGTTCCAGATTCTTGGCAAATCCTGAATTTCAGGCCACCAATATTTCCACTTGGAGTGGTCAGATTGCTTACAATCTTTCCCAAGGGGATCTGTTCGTGTGGGCTGATGAGTATGCCAGACACAAGAATCTGAGACATAACCCTCGCAGGTTTCTGGCTCATGTGTTTTCTCGTAAGCTTAGAATTCCCCTGCCAGGCTGTTTCTATGAGTTTTTTCCTGCTGTGCAAAATGCTGATCAGATTAGGTTATGCAACATTTCTCTGTCATTACCATATGTTAATGAGTTGGTGCTTGCAGGCCAATCTGCTGATTCGGCTTGTCAGCCAAAAGATTCGTTGCCCATAGCAACCACAAATAAAGAGGTTATTTCTGTCAAGTCTGAAATGTGCAAAACCCTTCAGTATGATAATCAGTTCAATGTTTCTCTTGCCACTTCAGCTTCCAAGCAGGTGCAAGAGAACTGCCTGGATACGTTTCTTGCATTTAAACAGCAGACATGCATAGTTGCTGAAAAGGGAAAAACTAAAAATCGCAAGCATCTGAATAAAACACTCCCTATTGATGTTCACAATGATGTTGCTCAGTCTCTGAGTTTTTTGCCCCAATCCAAAGCTTATGTGGATCCGATTTTAGGTAGGATCGCACACTATATTAAAGCAGTTAAAAAATCTGTTCTTGTTCCTGATCTCCACCCATATGGAGATTATCTTGATACTGGCTTGTTTGAACCTTTATTTGTCTCATGGGAAATTGGGGCCTTGATGGAGGAATTTGATTTTGATTGGAAAGGCTTTTGCGATTTTTACATCGCAAAAAGCGAAGATGTCTTGAATGATTGTCTTGATTCTATGTACCTTTTGATTGATTCCGACGAATGTGACGAGGGTGATGTGGATCTGGTGATTTATGTATGGCAGACGATTTTGGATGAGTTGCGCACACACACCAATCAATTGATTCCAATAAAGAGACATCGTTGTCGGATGATTGTTCCTGCCTTTCTGGGGTAAAGCATGTGAGTCTTGACATTGTGCGATCTGAAATTACTGAGTGTATCACTGTGGTTGATTCCTGTGCGAATCCTGAAAGATTCTCTCCTGACTGTGTGCAGTTTGAATCTATGCGATCTAATACCTGTTTCTCGGATGTTCCTGCAGATTGTGATCAGCATGAATGTGCCAGTTTTCTCAATGATGTGTGGGACTCCTTGTCATTTAGAGACAGATCTTTAAGATCTTCCATCGGTGATCCTGCTATGGGGAAAATTCCTAAATTATGCAGCATCAAAAGTAAAATTAATATGTCTAATAAAGTTTTTCCTGATGTTGTCGCTATTTCCACTGCAAATGAGTCTTTGGCTCACCCTGTTCACACCTGTAAGGGCCCGTTGCCTGGTGACAGTTGCTCCAGTGTTTCTGTCCTGAACGCCTTACAGTTTGCTCCGCAGATCGCGGAGGTTTGCCGTATGGAAGCGTCAGTTTCACAACCTAAAGCGATTTTTGATTCGCAAGTTTTGCGTTCTGACTCCTCGGATTTAACATTGTTAGCCGAATCTAAGAGTGAGACAGCGCTTCGGTTTTGCGAATCTGATGCTGAAGCTTCTTTGCTTTGCCCAGAGAAGCTTTCTCTGAACCTGCCCTGTACCATGCATGAAAACATGATCTCCACTCGCACTGACATTTCTGAGTCCCTTTCTTGTTCTGAGGAAAATGCTGATTCTGTACCCTGTACTCTGGATGAGTTAATATGGCCTTGTTTAGAATCTCCTGCAGTGTCCCTAGAGGCTCGTCTAGGTATTGCTTCTATACTCACCTGTTTTTCTGCAGTTTTGGAGTTGCAAGCTAGTTTGACTGCTACGCAGAATTCTGGGTGCAGTGAGATTGAAGTTAGGGAGTCAGTGTGTGTTCCAGTAAACATTCCTGTACATCCCACTCATGATGATGAAATCCAGTCTCAGCTTATGGTGGAACCATTCCTGGGACATCTGCCCTGCCTGCAGGAGGTATTTAATGTTCAGCCCTGTAACATGGATAGTTCAGAACCCTTCATAGAAAACTTGGAAAATGACATTTCAGAGGTCTTAGTTGATGTTTTCGAGGTTTCCAAGTCCCTCCTTAAGGGTACAGAACTTCTAGGAGATACCTCCTGCCTCCCAGATCCGTTTGAGGTTTTGCCCACTTCAGTGGGCATTGCTGTTGTGCTGACTACCTTTGCAGCTCTAGTGGAGCTTCACTCATGCGTAGTCAATTATGATATTATTGTCACAGAGATTTCTAGGTTTGAGTCAAAGCCTTCTTTTGAAAGTCCAGTGCTTGAGACCACTGCTCGTGATGATTCTCTGCCCGGTTCTGGTTTTGGTCTTGTCGTGACGGACTCTGAGGTTTGCAGTTCCTCGACGTGTCCTGAGGTTCCCCTTGGGCTAGTGTACCCCGATGTGTTCTGTGACCCAGAAAGCCCAAGTGTGTCTCGGTTGCCAGCCTGCTCAGATGCTTCCTCGGTGGAAACCTGTTCTGATGTTGCCTGTATGCCCAGAGGTGGTCCCTGAAGGCCCTGGTCTTGATGCTTGTCCTGGTAATTCTGAATCCGGAATTGTCATTGGTTCCATAGGGGTTCTTGATAGTTCTCTGTATGAGCCTGGTGATCGTTCTGCCCTCCGGTGATCTCTGCGGAGCTTCAAAGTGTTCTGGGGGATCCTGGGAGAAATATTTCCTGGTACCTTGGATGAGATCAGCAGTGGGTGCTTTGTGGAAAGGGACACTTCGAATGGGTATTGTGGCAGGTTTGGTATTTTTGGACGGTCCCTGGAAGGTGGTGGGCATGGCTCGGTGGGTGTCGATGGCTTTTTCTCTGGCATTCACAGTCCTGATGGGTGTTACACTGAGACTTGTGGTACTGATGGGCATGTTTCGGTGGCTTCTCCTTCCGACGAGGTCGGTTTCGGGTGGGCTGACTCTGGAATTGGGCCTTGTCGGGCTGTCCCGACCTTCATGAGTCTTCAGTTAGAGTCTTTTGCAAATATCAGTTTAGAGGCTCGTCTGGAATCCGACCCTAGACGGAGGGGCGGGGGGGGGTACTGTAATGATCCGCTCAGCTGCCTGCGCAGGCAGGCAGCTTTTTGACCACTGTTCAGGTCTGCATTCTGCAGGTCTCTGGAAGAGAGACCTTTTTTCAGTTTTGCAGTTTGCTGCTGCTGAGGAATTTGCATACGTTTGTAATGCAAATTGCCTAGCCACATCCTTTGTAGGCTTGCTCTATATATACCATGTGATTCCACAGTACGCCGCTGGTCATAAGGTTTTGTCCTGTGAAACACTCCTGGAGTGTCAGCCATGCTTATTGTTTGAAGATTAGCTTAGAGTAATTCCTGGGACTGCGCTAGGCATTCTTGCTAGAGCAGTCAGGATTGTATTATTTGTATTGCCTGTTTTGTCTCTCTTGCTGTACTTGGATCGCACTTGCTCTGGCGGAAAGAGCAGTGGATTCAGCTCGCTCTCTTTCTATACTTGGATCACACTTGCTCTGGCGGAAAGAGCAGGGGATCCTGCAAGCTCTGTTGCCTTACTTGGATCGCACTCACTCTGGCAGAAAGAGCAGTGGATCGTATCTCGCACTTATCCCTGTTTTTGTGTACCTGTCTTGTTTGCTACGAACGCTTGCTGGAGGCTCGGTGAGGTAACCATTAAGCAAGCGCTCGCGTCCTCTGTTTCATGTTTGTCTGTCGGTGGTTAGTTAGGCGTGCTTGTCTCTGTTGTGCTTAACACGCGGAGACCGCGCAGAAAACGCGTTCGCTGTTGCGAATGAGTGCGGTGTTCGCGTTTAGGTAGCGTTTATTATTTTCCTTATCTTCTCATTGTATGATTTGCTGTGCCTTTGCTACTCTCGTGCTCTGCCTTGTGTCTCCTCTGGCAATCGCCCCTCTCGCGATTGCGTTCATACTTTGTTTCTGCTGTTGTGTGTGCACCGTCGCGGGTTGGCGACTAGATTGGTGCACATACATACATTCTGTCCCTATGCTCATTCTCTTTCGCAATCGCTTCTCTTGCGATTGTGTTCTCACTTGGTTTCCTCCGTTGAGTGTCCGCCGTCGCAGGTTGGCAGCTAGATTGGTGGACATACATACATTCCTCATCTGTGCTTATTCGGTCTTGTGTCGCTGTTAGCAATCGCCATCTCTGGTGATTGCCTTCTCACCTGATCTTCATAGTTGTGTGTTCATCGTCGCAGGGTGGCGACTAGATTGGTGGACACACATACCCTCTGTCGCTTTGATCTCTTACTTTCAGGGCTATCTTGCTCTGCGTTTCTTCCCTTCGTACAATTCCTGTCTGGCGTCTGTGGCAGGGCAGAGGATCTGTTCCTCTGCACTCCACAGTTCCACCTGCCGACAGGAATTTCACTCTACAGGTGCGTTGCACCTTTTGATGGGTTCCCTCAAATTATACGCTTGTGGAGGATTTCCGCCGTGTCAGCGCACGCCTTGTGCGCTGATCACGGAGAGAATTCCACAATCGTTACATAAACTTAGAAAAAAAAGGTTAGATACTTACTTCAGTAGGGGGAAGCCTCTGGATGGTTCAGAGCCTCTTAGGTTCCCCTGGTCTCTCTACGTCCCTCCTGTGCTGCGCTGGTATCCTCTGAATAATCTTCCACATTAAAGAGAAATCGTAACCAAGAATTGAACTTCATCCCAATCAGTAGCTGATACCCCCTTTTACATGAGAAATCAATTCCTTTTCACAAACGGATTATCAGGGGGCTCTGTATGGCTGATATTGTGGTGAAACCCCTCCCACAGGAAACTATGAGGACCATGGTCCTGGCAGTTTCCTTTCTGTGAACCTCGTTGCATTGTGGGTAATAGCTGTTTACAGCTGTTTCCAACTGCCAAAAAAGCAAGCAGCAGCTACTTCCACAGACATCACCTGCCAGCAGTAAAAATGTCACCATGTGGTAAATGTCAAAATGTAAGTCAGAGAGAGGAAAGTGGGCAAACATTGACTGAATCATTTATACATACTTATTGTAAAAATTTATGACATTATTTTCACTGGAGTTTCTCTTTAAAGCAGACCGCAGGCAAAAAGAACCTTATGACATAATTATTGTATGTGTAGTACAGATAATGATTAGAACATAAGTAGCAAAGAAAAGAGTCTCATATTTTTTATTTTTAATCATATAACTTTTTTTTATAACACTGCATCATTCTCTCACAGTGGCAGTTTTAAAACCACACTGTCTTTTGAGCTGTAAAACTAATCAGAAATAATGACGCTAATAAAACCTTATCTCAAGCTGTCTCTCCCTGTTTCTTGGCTGTTTAAATGCTTCAGAAAACAGGACTGAGTTCGACCCAGTGGATCCAATAGCTCAGAGAAGCTCTTTGCGTAGATAACAACTGAAGTTTTTTTGTTTTTTTTTTTTTTTTTTAATCTCTTTCTGTACTGGAAAACAATATCAAACTCTTTTCTTTGCTACTAAAGTTCTATTTCTTAGTGTATTACACTGTATGTGTAATACACTAAGAAAATTCACTATCTTATAAGTTTATTTTCGCTTCAGGATTGCCTTAAAGGACATTAGAGGTGAAAATAAACCGATGAGAAAAACAATTGTATTGACCCTCCTTCTCCTAAAAATGACTTTTTTAGATATCCCCCAGTTTTATTTTATATTTAAATCTAGTTTTTAAGTTTGTACTGTTTCATTGCCTCTGCTCCATGACACCTTGATTGAAGTATGCCAGAGCTCTAATCTATGAATAATTGACCCTTTTTATCTCTTTCCTGCTCGAGGAAGCCATTTATCGACAGGAAAGTATTTTATGGCTGTAATTACTTATCATGCTATAGTCTGGCCCAGTCTGACCCGGTCCCGACCTAGATAGAAACTGTCACTTGCATACCTGATGTTTAACTCTTTCAGGTAGAGAAAGGAAAAAAAAAAGGAACACTGCCTAGTTATTTGTGTGCTTTGCACTGTACATACACATGTCTATCTCAACATGTCACGTCACCTCGGGTATCCTTTAAAGTTGAAGATTGCTCTTGGCCGCTGTGTATGAGAGCCCCACCTGCACAAATTTTTTCTGTGCACGAAAGGTGCGATCCCACTGGCGACTGCACAGTGCTGGATGCACTCGTACAGTAGAGGAGTGCAGCATCAAAGATGAAGAGGGTCCCAGCTGGTGGCAAAGGGGTCTAGGAGGATGGAGAGGCTTCCCCCTACTGACGTAAGCATGTCACTTTAAAAAAAAAAGTTACATGTTTGTTTTAATCAAATAAGAGCTGAATAAGGGAGTAGGCATATTATGTATGAAAATGCTGGTGGTCACAATACAAATAACAATAATGGTGCACGTTATTTTGGGAATAGGCGTCTGCACACAAATGGCTTTGTACAGGTGTGGTGCAATTTTCACTGTAAAAGCAAGTATGTAGAACAATAATGTCATCGGAGCTTACGCCTTTATTCTTGCAGATGCAACCTGCTCAGCACTATTTGTACACAAATTCCCCAGATAACACTTTAAGAGACAATCCAAAAAATTGTATGTGAAGGAAACATTGTTTATGGTGACCTTCATTCCTCTCCCAGGACTCCAGGAGATGTGACAGTGACAGTTTCAGTCTTGGTTCCTGTGAGTTGTAATTCCTCCTCCTGAGGTGAGCCAGGAAAGAATCTCAGTGCCTCATAAATTACTGATGCAAATTTTGCTTTGCTATTGGGGCACAGAAGTGTGGGGCACCCCATATACTACCCTTCTCTCCTTCCAATACTCCAGATCAGGTGTTTTTGTGGCTGCGCATGTTATGGGTGACACTGAAGCGAAAAAAAAAATGATATAATGAATTGGTTGGGTAGTACGGATAATTAGTAGAACATTAGTAGCAAATAAAATATTCTCATATTCTGATTCTCATTCTCTTTATTTTCAGTTATGTCGGGGGGGGTTTAACTTTTTTATAACTTTGCATCATTGTCTAATTTTTGCAGTTCCCCTTTATTTACATTTGTACAGTGCTGCTATCTCTGTACGACAGGGACACTGGGCTGTCCGTCAGATCGGCTCATTCTGTGTGGCCACTCATAGGCTGATGCCTATGAGAGGCGGGGAACAGTGTCGATCACCATCCGATGGCGATTTAGGACGGCACAGGGGGGAGGGAGAGGGAGGAAGGGGGGGGGCAAAAAGCCTCCCTTTTGTCAATAAAAAAACAAAAACAAAAAATATCAGAGACCTCCGGCAGAGTGTCCTATTAAGGACACTAAAAGGAGGTAATATTCATTTGTGTGCTGAGTTGTAGGGCTGTGCAGCATGCTGACCAAGTTGCACAACCTTGTATTGTAAAACGTGGCCTGGTCACTAGGTGGGTGTAAGCCTGTGGTCCTAAAGTGGTTAAGATCATGAAGGCCGCACTTGTTTTATGACCCATGTACGATGGGCCCACAGGTTGTTAAGATCATCAAGGGGAGGCAAGGGAAGGGTTGTGAACATTAAGGGTTGACCCGTTAAAGTTTTGCTGGGGGGCCCCATGATTTGTAGTTTTGCCCCTGGTTGCCATAACACTTGCTTGTTATAGGACCCAAGCACCACAATTACCTGAACCACCATTAATAGTTCTGCTATGTCCTCCTACATTAGTGGGAGAGTATACCCTCTCAATAAAGTCCTTAGCTTTTGACATGCAGCAACATCAAGGGTGGTCAGGATAAAACAGAGGATTTGGGCATCCAGTGGCCAGTTGGTAATTTGGGTGCAGCATAAAACGTAATGTTAATTGGGGCCATAGCAGCACCCAATGTTTAATTTGGAAAATTTCAGAAGGTTCGCACACTGCATAAGCTCAAGTAAGGCTGTTTATTTTATAATCAAGTGCCAGATGTCCATTCAGCAACCCAACATGACGTTTCAGAGCCACACCGGGTCCCCTTTATCAAGGCATATACGGAATGGTATCTGTACAACAGGGAAATAATTCACATCATGGCATCCTCATACATCCTGTCTAAACTCAGCCACAAGGCTAGGTGAGAAAGATAATGCATATTATTAACCTATTTCAGCGGTAGAAAACAAACAAGTATTAAGGCCACCTGAATATTTAACGTGTGTATCCACTGGCAGTTCCACGACTACGGAAGGATCAGTCAACTGGGAGGTCCTCCACAGGGTCCCCTGGTGACAACAGAGAATATCATAGGAAAGGGGAGTATTTGAGTTCATCATTAAGGCCTGGTGGAACTGTGGCCTTAAAGGGATACTGTAGGGGGGTCGGGGGAAAATGAGTTGAACTTACCCGGGGCTTCTAATGGTCCCCCGCAGACCTCCTGTGCCTGCGCAGCCACTCACCGATGCACCGGCCCCGCCTTCGGTTCACTTCTGGAATTTCTGACTTTAAAGTCAGAAAACCACTGTGCCTGCGTTGCCGTGTCCTCGTTCCCGCTGATGTCACCAGGAGCATACTGCACAGGCCCAGTATGGTCTGTGTCTGCTCAGTACACTCCTGGTGACATCAGCGGGATCGAGGACACGGCAATGCAGACGTAGTGGTTTTCTGACTTTAAAGTCAGAAATTCCAGAAGTGAACCAGAGGCGGGGCCAGAGCATCGGTGAGTGGCTGCACGGGCACAGGATGTTTGCGGGGGACCATTAGAAGCCCCGGGTAAGTTCAACTCATTTTCCCCCGACCCCCCTACAGTATTCCTTTAAAGAGACTCCGTAACAAAAATTGCATCCTGTTTTTTATCATCCTACAAGTTCCAAAAGCTATTCTTATGTGTTCTGGCTTACTGCAGCACTTTATACTATCACTGTCTCTGTAATAAATCAATGTATCTTTCCCCTGTCAGACTTGTCGGCCTGTGTCTGGAAGGCTGCCAAGTTCTTCAGTGTTGTGGTTCTGCTATGAACTCCCCCTTCCAGGCCCCTCTATGCACACTGCCTGTGTGTTATTTAGGATTAGAGCAGCTTCTCTCTTCTCTCTTATCTTTTACAAGCTGGATAAATCGTCCTCTGAGCTGGCTGGGCTTTCACATACTGAAGAATTACAGACAAGGGCAAAGCTGTTTGCAGGAAGAAACGAGCTGCCTGAAACTTCAGTGCATGAGAACAGGGGGAAAGAAACACACAAATGATCTCTTGAGATTCAAAAGGAAGGCTGTATACCGCCTGCTTGTGTATGGATGTATTTTCTATGTGTGGACATACTGTACATCAACCTACTTCCTGTTTTGGTGGCCATTTTGTTTGTTTATAAACAAACTTTTTAAAACTGTTTTTAACCACTTTTAATGCAGCGAGGAGCGGCGAAATTGTGTCAGAGGGTAATAGGAGATGTCCCCTAACGCACTGGTATGTTTACTTTTGTGCGATTTTAACAATACAGATTCTCTTTAAGTTCATATATCCAGCAACATTCACGCTGTAAAACTAGTTTCTCAAAATCCCCACCTCTCAGTGGTTGATGTACAGAATCCACTGCACTGAAAGTAATAATATTGGATGGGTTCAAATCACATGCAATTACATGTCTAGCCACAGGAGAACGTAGGTTATGCCCCACAATATCCTGTGTATGTTCCTAAATCCGTTCACGAAAGTTATGCGTTGTCATACCGATATAGAAGGTGTCACAGGAGCATTTAAGCACGTATATGACGCCCTCCGATGAGCAGTTTATAAAGTGCTTTATATGTACAGATCTCTTAACATGTGGAAAAGTGTTGGATCGTCCCACCGTTACAAAGGGACACTGGTTACACGACCCACACCGAAATACTCCCCTTTCCCTACATGGGTCAACACTAGCATTACCCGTGTGGTGACTCCTAACGACTTTGTTAGCAATGGTAGGGGTTTTTCGAAAAATTAATTTAGGTCTATCAGGTACACATTGTTGAATTTTGACATCATCAGTCAACAGATGCCGATGCTTAGAAAGAATTTTCTGAAATTGTTCCTGTTGTTTGTTATAGGTTGTAATAATAGGTACCGTTTCCATAAATTAATTTGTCTTTCTCCGGTACCCCAAAAGAGCACCACGATCCGAGTTAAGGGCCCTGTTGTAGGCCTTGTCAATGTGAGACCTAGAGTAACCTCTGGCCTTAAATCTATGTTTTAGTTCCAAGGCATCAGTCCTGAAAGCCTCAAGGGAGGAACAATTACGTCTTGCCCTCAAAAATTATCCGGTCGGGATGCTTCTAATGAGGTGCCGGGGATGAAAACTATTCACGTGCAATACCGTATTAGACGGTGTAGCTTTCCTATATAGTCTTGTGTTCAGATCGCCATTCTCCCCCACCTCTATCCAGAGATCCAGGAAGGATAGGGACCTGGCATTATATTCTCATGTCAGTTTGAGGTTAACGGAGTTTGAATTGAGTTTCTCAACAAACTCCAACAAGAGTGACTCGCCTCCTGTCCACAAGAGCAAAATGTCGTTGATGTACCTGTGCCACGCCTCCACGTGGCACTGGTACTCGACCAAATCATCGTTGGAAAAAATGTCCACCACCCACGCCCCCAGGTACAGGTTTGCATACGACGAGGAACACGTTGTCCCCATCGCAGTGCCCTGCACCTGGAGGTAGTGGGAGGTACCAAAAACAAAATGGTTACGTGTCAGAAGAAATTCCAACATCTCTAATAGAAAAATGGAATGATCCATCTCAGTACAAGTTAATGTATCCAAGATTTTAGCCACTGCCAGGTGCCTCCGGTGTGGGGTATACTTGAATACAGGGCCTCAACGTCCAGCGCCACCAAGAGGGTTCCAGGGCGCACATGAAGGCCATCAAGGATGCGCAGCACATGTATGGAATCCTGTACATAGGAAGGTAAAGATTGCACATGTTTTTGTAAATGATAATCAATGTATTTACTGACATTTTCAGTAAGAGATCCACAGGCCGATATTATCGGTCTGCCAGGGGGATTGGTCATAGATTTATGGATTTTTGGCAATGCGTAAAAAGTAGGTATTTGTGGATGGGATATCTTCAAAAAAGATGATATCTCCATAGATATTATACCATTGCTGGCTGCCCAATCGATAATGCCAAAAAGTACCCCCTGGTCCCTCAGGACGCTGGACACAGAGGCCCTTTGATACTAGTCTTTGTTTTTCAAAATACAATAACACATATTTTCATATTGGTCATTATCCATGACCACGATGTTGCCCCCTTTGTGGGAGGGCTTCACCGTGAGCATGGACATTTGTGCCAACTCAAAAAGGGCTTGTTTCTGTGCCCCTGTAAGATTATCAGCAGTATGTCCCATATGTAGAGTGTCAAGATCCTTCAACACCATCTCCACGAAAACACTGACCCTTGGATTTGCAGACAGAGATGGAAAATACCAAGATTTGTTTTTAAACTGTGTAGTGTTTGTGTTGGTAGTCCCCTCTGTCTCCACCAGCTGTTCATCTGGTATATACCCTTCCTCCCACAGAGCTGTCAAGTCCCGGAGGGCAGTAAAATCTGACCAGTCTTGTATAGCCCCCCCTAAGGGTGTCTCCTCTTTTTATTTGTGCTGAAGTCTCAGGATAATTTTACGTGCAAAGAGATTTAAGTCTTTGGCACAATCAAATTTATCAATATTTTGTGCCAGTAGTATCCTGAAACACTTGTTTATATAGAGCTATGTTTTCTGCAGTCTATATCCACTGGAGATTGCACCTGATATAGGATCACTGACCTTCTTGCCTTGCTGCTTTATACTGAATACACTTTACCTAATGTGGAGAGGACTTTGTATCATTCAGGCTGTCAATGGAAATGTGCTGAGCTGGCTTGCAGACCGTTCACTACCAACTATGCTATTTTGCCTATATATGTATGGATAAGTTTGCCTTTTTCTAGGGTGTTTTAACTGTATTAATAAATATTTTTCATTTTTTAATTATATGACTCATTGAGTGCTTTGGCTTGCAGATGGGTTTTTTTTAACTTATTTAACTAAGTAGCCAGACCACTCTGAGCCATGTTTAAAGATCGATTACTAGTTATACTTTGGAACAGTGGTGTGTTGGCTGATACGTACATTACAGTTCCATCTTGGTTTTACTTACATAATATATGTATTGTCCACATTTTGATTTCAAGAGAAAACTGTTCCTTGCATTTCCATCTTTACTACCTCTGACTGAAGCCAATCCTAATGTAATTTCCGCTCTTACTCTTTTTTTCTCTTAGAAACCACACTGTCATGTCTAGCTCGCTTTGTAAACATATGTGAGCACAGCATACTTCGTATTTCTGTAGCTTCTGCAGAGGGATGAGGTGAGGTGTATTTCCCTTCTCAGCCTCCTGTCACACTGAACTGCCCTCAGCCAATCAGTGAGGAGCAGGAATCTGGGAAGGGAAATAACAAGCTTCCTTCTCTTTGGCAATGTACCAGAATAGAGCCAGGTTGAGTGAGATAAGATTCATTACAGCAGAAACATTTATGATTATATTGGAATGCTTGCAATGCAGACTGCATGGAGACTACATAATAAACACAGAACAGTGGGTAAATGGAATTTTTCTGGTTGCCAATCCCACATTTAGGAGCTCTCTCCTCTTTGCTTGGGTAATACAAATGACCAATCAGATAATTGCAATTTTAGAATAATGTTTTAGGTATAAATCTATTTATTGGGAGATTTTCTGATGTTTATATAGACTCAAAAAATTAAGTACAATAGAGTTAACCTTTGCTATGTAAGTGTTTTATGAAATGGGTATGCTCTGAATAAGTCATGCCAAATGGGGACTGATATTTGCATTCATGTGTGAAGCCATATATTTTGTATGAGAAGACAAAATGTTTAATTGTTCTGCTCCTTAGTTATATTGTAAAGTTTTCTCAATTTCATTGAGAAAAAAAATCTGAGAAAATAGACTTTTTTTGTTAGCAAAATATGCCAGAAAAAAATGAAAGAAAGAAGTATTATAAATAAACTAAGAGGAAGACAAAATACAGTCATCAAAGATGAATTTTACTACCAGTAAAATTAAACAGAAGAAAGAGGAGTAAAAATATTTAAGAAATGTTACCCCTTTCTTCACGAATTACATCACTTATCACTACTGATTCAACTGTTTATACAGTGGTGTGAAAAACTATTTGCCCCATTCTTGATTTCTTATTCTTTTGCATGTTTGTCACACTTAAATGTTTCTGCTCATCAAAAACCGTTAACTGTTAGTCAAAGATAACATAATTGAACACAAAATGCAGTTTTAAATGATGGTTTTTATTATTTAGTGAGAAAAAAACCTCAAAACCTACATGGGCCTGTGTGAAAAAGAAATTGCCCCCTGAACCTAATAACTGGTTGGGCCACCCTTAGCAGCAATCACTGCAATCAAGTGTTTGCGATAACTTGCAACGAGTCTTTTACAGCGCTCTTGAGGAATTTTGTCCCACTCATATTTGCAGAATTGTTGTAATTCAGCTTTATTTGTTGGTTTTCTAGCATGAACCTCCTTTTTAAGGTCATGCTACAACATCTCAATAGGATTCAGGTCAGGACTTTGACTAGGCCATTCCAAAGTCTTCATTTTGTTTTTCTTCAGCCATTCAGAGGTGGATTTGCTGGTGTGTTTTTGGTCATTGACCTGCTGCAGCACTCAAGATCGCTTCAGCTTGAGTTGACGAACAGATGGCCGGACATTCTCCTTCAGGATTTTTTGGTAGACAGTAGAATTCACGGTTCCGTATATCACAGCAAGGCAAGCCTTCCAGGTCCTGAAGCAGCAAAACAACCCCAGACCATCACACTACCACCATATTTTACTGTTGGTATGATGTTCTTTCGCTGAAATGCTGTTTTACTTCTACGCCAGATGTAACAGGACATGCACCTTCCAAAAAGTTCAACTTTTGTCTCGTCGGTCCACAAGGTATTTTCCCAAAGGTCTTGGCAATCATTGAGACGTTTTTTTAGCAAAATTGAGACGAGCCTTCATGTTCTTTTTGCTTAAAAGTGGTTTGCGCCTTGGATATCTGCCATGCAGGCCGTTTTTGCCCAGTCTCTTTCTTATGGTGGAGTCGTGAACACAGACCTTAATTGAGGCAAGTGAGGCCTGCAGTTCTTTAGATGTTGTCCTGGGGTCTTTTGTGGCCTCTCTGATGAGTTTTTTCTGTGCTCTTGGGCAGGGCCGGATTACCAACCAGGCAACACAAGCAGTCGCTTGGGGCCCCATTCAGAGTCAAAGGGGTCCCATCAGCACATAAACCAGCCCTCACCATCCTGTCAGCAGTGGCTGGATGGTATAATGGTTAAAGGGAGTCTGAGCAGTGCTGTAACTATGGAAAGATGCATATCATTTTAAAGCTCTCTTTCTCCTCTTTCCAATGATATATAAACCGCCACCCTATGCCTTTTAGTTTTCGATATTTTCGCGATCGAAATCGCGGCCATGGCAATTGTATTACACAGGACGACTTTTCTCCAACATCGGCAGCTCGATTCAGCACAATGCAATGAAATATAAGGAACCCAGGGGGATATAATTACAAACATCATGCTGGTAGGTGTGAGGATGTAATTAATTAGTTGTGGATATGCTTAAAGGCATACCCACAGGCACTGCTCGGAGTCCATTTAAGGGCTCTGCCTCTGACACAGGAGACCAGGGTTAGAATCTCGGCTCTGCCTGTTCAGTAAGCCAGCACCTATTCAGTAGGAGACCACTTCTTCCTCCCTTCCCACAGAGAACCACAGCTGCAGCAAGAATGATAGCAGCAGATGGCAAACGCTCACTCACCTATCCATGATCCAAGCGATAGAGATCCCGTCACCTGAAACCCATCTGTCTCTTCTACAGTGCAGCCGCTCGCTCTGAACTTCCTGATTCTCAGATCAGACAGGAAGTAGGAAGTAGTAATAGTAGTAGTAACAGAGCGGCAGCACTCTAGAGGAGACAGATGGCGGGCTCCAGATGACGGGACCTCTATTGCTTGGATCACAATAGGTGAATGCGAGTCATCTGGTGCTGTCATTCTCCCCCGCTGCGGCTGCCTTCTCTGCTGGACTTCCGTATTCACTGGGATGGAGGCTGCATGGTGGCTGTCTAGTTTGGGAGGAAATCGGTTGTTCGGTGGTGGGGGTGGTTATGTAATTCTGTCTGGGGAACGGCTTCTGGTTTGGCGGTGTCCAGAGCTTTCTGCTATTGCCAGGCTGGAGATGCAGGGGGAAAGTGCTGCTGCTGTGATATCTGGCGCCCTCTTCACAGGGGTGCCCCAGCCCCTGAGTGCAAATGTCCCAGCCATTCATCTCTCACTCTGCATTTTGCCGCTGCTATTCCCTGCATTGTGCACCCACAGAGGAAAGCGGGTTGTTGCCCATAGCAACCAGTAGCTCGGCTGCTCCGGTGTGTGCGGCATGTTGCTGTGCAGATGCATCTTCTGATTCTATTACGACATGATGGGGGGGCCCCAATCAGTTACTTTGCTTAGGACCCCATTTAGCCTTAATCCGGCTCTGCTCTTGGGGTAATATTGGTCGGCCGGCCACTCCTGGGAAGGTTCATCACTGTTCCATGTTTTAGCCATTTGTGGATAATGGCTCTCACTGTGGTTCGCTGGAGTCCCAAAGCTTTAGAAATAGCTTTAAAACCTTTACCAGACTGATAGATCTCAATTACTTTTGTTCTCATTTGTTCCTGAATTTCTTTGGCTCTTGGCATGATGTCTAGCTTTTGAGGTGCTTTTGGTCTACTTCTCTGTGTCAGATAGCTCTTATTTAAGTGATTTCTTGATTGAAACAGGTGTGGCAGTAATCAGGCCTGGGGGTGACTACAGAAATTGAACTCAGGAGTGATAAACCACAGTTAAGTTATTTTTTATCAAGGGGGGCAATCACTTTTTCACACAGGGTCATGTAGATTTTCACACAGGGTCATGTTATCTTTGACTAATAGTTAATGGTTTTTGATGAGAAGAAACATTTAAGTGTGACAAACATGCAAAAGAATAAGAAATCAGGAAGGGGGCAAATAGTTTTTCACACCACTGTAAATATAGTGAAATTCATAGAAAAAAATGAAGACATGTTTTAAACATGAAAAGCAAAAAAACATTTTCTGAACTCTCATAATCTGGGAGAAAAAAACTGATGCAGAAAACTGCTAAAGGGCCTGATGTGGTTTGATGGCCTAGGTGATATTTTAACATTCTGAATACAATAGGCTCTATTCACAAAACATCTAATAAATGGCTTATTTATCACCTAATTGATAAAAATAACCTTTCAGCACATTTACAAGCAAAATAATTACTCAAAGAAAGTTGTTCCTGATTACCTTCATTTCAATATTACTTTTATTACCTTAATTATATTATATTTTTTTGCTCTTTGGGAGCTTAACAATGTAACATGGATAAGGCGAAAACAGAGGAAAACAGGTGTAAAAGCTTTGTGAATCATGTCCAATGCCTTTTAAATTGCCAGTAAGCAATAAAATACTCAGAATAATTTTATATTATTGATATTACTTTTTCACCTTTTTGATTTTTTTTTCAATTACAGAGTGCTTAAAAGTTATTTTAAACAGAAGATGAAAAATTATCTCGTAGGAGAAACTTAAAGCCCAATCTACACGATACGATTCTTTGTGCGATTCGATTACGATTCTATTTACGATCCGATTAAATCCGACATGTCCGATCGGGATTCCATTCAATTCGATTTGCCATTGCCATTGCAAAACAATGGCAAATCGAATTGGATCGAATCGAATCGAATCCCGATCGGACATGTCAAATTTAATCGAATCGTAAATAGAAACGTAATCGAATCGCACAAAGAATCGTATCGTGTAGATGGAGCTTAAAGAGAATCTGTATTGTTAAAATCGCACAAAAGTAAACATACCAGTGCGTTAGGGGACATCTCCTATTACCCTCTGTCACAATTTCACCGCTCCCCGCCGCATTAAAAGTAGTCAAAAACTGTTTTAAAAAGTTTGTTTATAAACAAACAAAATGGCCACCAAAACAGGAAGTAGGTTGATGTACAGCATGTCCACACATAGAAAATACATCCATACACAAGCAGGCTGTATACAGCCTTACTTCTGAATCTCAAAAGATCACTTGTGTGTGTTTACCTTCTGTCCCCAGCTTCTCTCATGCACTGAACATTACAGGCTTCCTGCAGACAGCTCTGCCTATGTCGTTAATTCCTTAGTATGTGACAGACCAGCTCCTTTCACAGCCTCCAGAGGAGGATTTTTATCCAGCTCTCTTCTATCACTGATAAGATAGCAGAGAAGCTGCTGGCTTATGTAAATAAAACACACACTGGAGTGTGCATAGAGGAACAGTTCAACACTGAAGAACTTGGCAGCCTTCCAGACACAGGCCGACAAGTCTGACAGGGTAAAGATACATTGATTTATTACAGAGATGGTTATAGTAGAAAGAGCTGCAGCAAGTCAGATCACATTAGAATAGGTTTAGGAACTTGTAGGATGGTAGAAAAAACGTTGTAATTTTTGTTACAGAGTCACTTTAATAAGAGAAAAAGCGAATTGGATCAGGCCCAAAGTGTTGAAAACACTCTGCCACTTTATAAAAAGACCTTATTGTCAAACACATTGACCAACACAATGTAACTTTTAGAGTTGGAGAGTATGTGGAGATGTGACAGCTTTGTTTAGTAACCATTGCAGTAAAATGAAGATTCCTTGTGTACAATGGGTAAATATCCTGATTGAACATTGCTAGCAAGATGATATGTACTCATTACTTATGTTTTTGCATCCTCATGCATCGCTCTGCTTGATTTAATTAAAGTCATGTGAAGCAGAACTTATGGAAAGACATTCTATTCAGATTGATCAGGTGATAGATTTGTAATGCTCTGATTTGCAACACATAAACAACTCTAAATTTAATTTTAATTTTGTAAAATAAAAAAGGACAGCACTAATAATTTAATTTCCAAGCATAGCTGTATCTTAAAGGGACTCAGAGCTGACATTATTAAAAAAGATTTTATACATACCTGGAGCTTCCTCCAGCCCCATCCGCCTGGATCGTTCCCACGTCGCCGTCCTCTGCTGCCAGCAGCTTTAGGAACCGGGTTCCGTCACTGAGGTCATCAAAGCCAGCCTACACAGAAGTGCGCCCTCTATGTATCTCTCCAACTGCTGCTAGAGAGATATGAAACAGCACACTTCTTTTACGCTAGACTGGCTCCAACTGATGGAAGTCGCATAGTTGCGGGCAGCGAAGGACAGCGGCGTGGGAGCGATCTAGGGGGATGGGGCAGGAGGAAGCCCCAGGTATGTATAAAACCTTTTTAATTTACTTTAAAAACATTTGTTCTTTTTTATGTATGTATTTATTTTTGCTGTTTTTGCTTGGACTATATTGTGAGAGGAAAATCCTATTAAATAAGTCATTTATTATTCTCTTTTATTTACAGTTTATATATTCACAAATTAACAATGAGTCAGTTTAACCACATAACGACCGCCTAACCCTGATAGGCGGCGGCAGGTCGTTTGTGGTTTTCCATGGAAACGGCCGCTCGAGGGTGTCTCCGTGAACAGCCTGCGTGCCTCCGATCGCGGCTCGCAGGCGAAATGTAAACACGCGGGGAAGAAATCCTCTGTGTTTACATCATACGGCGCTGCTGTTGCAGCAGCGCCATAAAGGAGATCGCCGATCCGCGGCCTCTGATTGGCCGGGGATCGCCGCAGTCTGATAGGCTGAAGCCTATTAGAGGCGGCGCAGGACGGATCGCTGTCCTGTGCCGCCCACAGTAAGGAAAAGAGGGAGGAAAGGAGAGGGAGGGGGGAATAGCGCTGTGGAGGGGGGCTTTGAGGAGCCCCCCCCAAACCAAAACAGCCGGCGGCGATCAGACCCCCCCCAGCAAGACATCCCCCTAGTGGGGAAAAAAGGGGAGCAGTCTGATCGCCCTGCCTGCCTGCTGATCTGTGCTGCGGGCTGGAGAGCCCACGCAGCACTGATCAGCGAAATATTCCCTGGTCCTTAAGTGGTTAATAACCTCTTGGCATCCTGACTTTGAATGTAGCTTTTGGGCAGAGTAATTCTATAATTTTGGCTATGTCTGGTTTTCATTCAACAATAGCTTTGCCACTAGTTATAGTACCATATCTGTTCTTTTGTAGAAATAAATTATATTTTCTTTGGGCAGTATTTTTTTTTTTTAATAATTATTTTATTTTGTATGTATTTAAAGGGAAAAAGAGTAAAAAAAAGTAAATTGAATAAAATACACTATTTCTTGAAAACAAATTGTATTCATTTTTTTTTTACTCAAAATACTGAAATGATCCTGCTGGTACAGTGTATGGAAAAATAAATATTATCTACACACACCATGCCTAAAGGTAAGGTCATGAAAAAGAGAAAGAAAGCGCATGAACGACGGAAGCCCAATCTGGTCTAGTACGTTAGATGGTATGGAGGAAGTGCACAAAAATAAATGAGTCAGGGTTGCCAACCTAGCAAAAACTAAGCAATTCCACAGGACGAGAGGTGCTTCAGGAACATCAGGATGATGTAGGCCCAGCAGGAGATTATAGGCGATGTGAGTAGTGAGTAGTCGCTTCCAAAGCACTGTCAGTATCTCCAACAGTGGTTGGAGTAGAACTAGCATAAATAGGCAGCAAACATGGTTCGGGAAGTGCTATAGCACAGGTTCATAGACAGAAACAGTATTCATCCAAAGGGCCATTCCTGCATATCCACACAGCAAAGGCAGCACCGCAGCAGACAATGTGGAATACATCCCATCCATAATATGCATGCACAACTGGAGACTAAGCATGTGCCACACACAATATAGTTCATAACAGCAATTGGCTTGCTGTTTCCATCTCATAGTGAAGTCCAGATGATGTCTGCGCTTTGTTGGACCAGAGTCAGCATAATGACCGCTCACAAACACAGCGCAGGATACATGCTGCGCATCGCCCAGAAGGCGCTTGTTGATCTGCCAGCATCAGCTGGGGCCGAGGCGGTCCGTATGTGGCTCACGGGGGAGGCAGAGCAGCGATCCCATGGTGGAGGAGCTTGGCAGACTCGACCGGTTTTGCCACATTTTGAGCTTCTTCAGGAGGCGGAACAAATGTGGCAAAACATTTTTGAAAAATGCAATCGCAAAAGCGAAGGCACTGCCGACAGAGTCCCGAGAATGGCAGGTAAAAGCGAAGCAGGAAAATCTGGCGCATAGCTCCGCAGCTACTTTCTGGCGCGCCATTCAAATGTATTGAAAACGTAATACACCGTTTTCAGGTGGCATCGTTGCTGTGGTGGAGTCGGAGAGTGCATTGCCCGGCTGCCTGCGGTGGGGCGGGAGGAGGCAATAGCTGCCTGGGGAAAAGTGTAGCAGATGTGCGCAGGGAGTGGGGGCCAACTCCCACCCTCTGTTCCTCACCTCGGGAGCCCCCTCCTTTTAATGGCAGTCAGCGTAGCGGAAGATACAGCTGATCAATCACCGCCCGAGGCTCCGGTCTTCAGCAAACGTTAGAGCTGCAGGTCTACGCTGCCTCTTGTCTCTGCAATGCTGATTACACTGGATCAGGAAGTAGTGTAATCAGCATTGCAGAGAGAAGAGGCAGCGTAGACCTGCAGCTCTAACGTTTGCTGAAGACCGGAGCCTCGGGCGGTGATTGATCAGCTTGATCAGCTGTATCTTCCGCTACGCTGCCATTAAAAGGAGGGGGCTCCCGAGGTGAGGAACAGAGGGTGGGAGTTGGCCCCCACTCCCTGCGCACATCTGCTACACTTTTCCCCAGGCAGCTATTGCCTCCTCCCGCCCCACCGCAGGCAGCCGGGCAATGCACTCTCCGACTCCACCACACCACAGGCAGCCTGGGGAGGAGAGACTGTTCTATCTTCTGCAAAAAAAACATTTTTAGCAAAACGAAAAATTGCGTTTGGATCACAAACGCTAAATATCGTTCAGAACCATGCGCCATTTTTTCCCTGGCGCCGTTTTTTACTGTATGCGGTAAAAGTGTCTCTACAAATGTATTCTCACCCTTACAGATGGTACAATATTATGCTGAATTATCAACACTAAGCAGTATAGTGACATATCTGAACAGGCTCTTGACAGCATGACTAAATGGGCAAGCGTATGCCAGATTCAATTTAATGTTAATTAATATGTCATCCATCTTGGAGGTGCCAACAGCAAAGTATCATATAAGCTAAATGGCATATGACTGGGGACACCAAACTTGGATAGATATTTGGCAATAGTGGTGCTCAAATACCCCTTTTCAAAATTCGAGTTAGGTCGAATTCGAATAGTAAATTATTCGAGGTCAGTCGAATATTCGAGTCGAATAATTTTTACTATTCGATTCGACCTCGGAATTCGAGCTCACTATTCGAGTCGGTATTCGAGCTCATTATTCGAGCTGACTATTCGAAATGGCCTTAAATAGCTTCCAACACTTGTTTTGAGGGTGAATGATGCAAGAAACCTCTTTTTTTCCAAGTAACAACAGCAAGTGATTATGTGGGGATGTTCCTTTAAAAAAAAAAAGTTGAAAAGAGAAGTTGTGTCCAGAAATTTGTTCAGTACTGTATATACTTCTTCTTCTTCTTCTTTATCTTCTATATCTTCTTCTTCTTCTTCTTCTATATCTTCTTCTTCTATATCTTCTTCTTCTATATCTTCTTCTATATCTTCTTCTTCTTTTATATTGTCTTCTTCTTCATCTTCTTCATCTTCTTCATCATCATCATCTTCTTCTTCTTCTTCATCTTCTTTTTCTTCATCTTCTTCTTCTTCTTCATCATCTTCTTCATCTTCATCTTCATCTTCATCTTCATCTTCATCTTCATCTTCTTCTCCTTCTTCTTCTTCTTCTTCTTCTTCTTCTTCTTCTTCTTCTTCTTCTTCTTCTTCTTCTTCTTCTTCTTCTTCTTCTTCTTCTTCTTCTTCATCTTCATCTTCATCTTCATCTCCTTCTCCTTCTCCTTCTCCTTCTTCTTCTTCTTCTTCTTCTTCTTCTTCTTCTTCTTCTTCTTCTTCATCTTCTTCTTCATCTTCATCTTCTTCATCTTCATCTTCATCTTCATCTTCATCTTCTTCATCTTCATCTTCATCTTCTTCATCTTCATCTTCTCCTTCTTCTTCTTCTTCTTCTTCTTCTTCTTCTTCTTCTTCTTCTTCATCTTCATCTTCATCTTCATCTTCTTCTTCATCTTCTTCTTCTTCTTCATCTTCTTCTTCTTCATCTTCTTCTTCTTCATCTTCATCTTCTTCATCTTCATCTTCTTCTTCTTCATCTTCATCTTCTTCATCTTCTTCTTCTTCATCTTCATCTTCTTCATCTTCTTCATCTTCTTCTTCTTCATCTTCTTCTTCATCTTCTTCATCTTCTTCATCTTCTTCATCTTCATCTTCATCTTCATCTTCTTCTTCTTCTCCTTCTCCTTCTTCTTCTTCATCTTCTTCTTCTTCATCTTCTTCTTCTTCATCTTCTTCTTCATCTTCTTCATCTTCTTCATCTTCATCTTCATCTTCATCTTCTTCTTCTTCTCCTTCTCCTTCTCCTTCTTCTTCTTCATCTTCTTCTTCATCTTCTTCATCTTCTTCTTCTTCATCATCTTCTTCTTCATCTTCATCTTCATCTTCATCTTCATCATCTTCATCTTCATCTTCATCTTCATCTTCATCTTCATCTTCATCTTCTTCTTCTTCTTCTTCTTCTTCTTCTTCTTCTTCTTCTTCTTCTTCTTCTTCTTCTTCTTCATCTTCTTCATCTTCTTCATCTTCTTCATCTTCTTCTATATCGTCTTCTTCTTCTTCACTTATTTCTCTTTTCAAATTTTTTTTTTAAAGAAATGCAGCTATTTTTGAGCGTAACAAATAGCTGGTGGCGCACGCATGTTGGAAGCGCCATTGTATGTGCTCCCTGGCAGTGGAAACACACAGACAGCAGGAGGTAAATTCAGCAGCAGGAGGAGGAGGATGAGTGTGTGGCAGCAGGCAGTCAATGAGGCAGGCAGCGTGACATAATAGCCCTGGTACCTAGCGGTGATACCAGGGCTGTAAATAAACACAGCAGGCAGGAGGTCCCAGACAGCGGTCGTGCAGCCCACATTGTGTCCAATACACAACTGGGACAACACAGTTTTCAACCCGGGCACCTCAGAAAAATTAAACCTTTTTTTTTGGGGGGGGGGGGGGGGGGTTTGTTTTGTTTTTACAACAAATTACACAGATATAGCTATTTTTTGACGTAATAGCTGGTGGCAGAGTGGCAGCAGAAGGTAAATCTGTGTACCCTGGCAGTGGGAAACACAGACAGACAGACAGCAGCAGCAGCAGGAGGAATGGAGGAGTAATTATGTGTGCAGCTATTGTTTGACGTAATAGCTGGTGGCAGAGTGGCAGCAGAAGGTAAATCTGTGTACCCTGGCAGTGGGAAACACAGACAGACAGCAGCAGCAGCAGGAGGAATGGAGGAGTAGTGTGAGTGTGGCAGCAGGTAGGCAGCGTGACATAATAGCCCTGGTACCTAGCGGTGATACCAGGCCGTAAATGAACACAACAGGAGGTCCCAGACAGCGGTCGTGCAGCCCACATCGTGTCCAATACACAACTGGGACAACACAGTTTTCAACCCGGGCACCTCAGAAAAATTAAACCTTTTTTTTTGTAATGGTTTTGTAGTTTTGGTTTTACAACCAATTACACAGATATAGCTATTTTTTGACGTAATAGCTGGTGGCAGAGTGGCAGCAGAAGGTAAATCTGTGTACCCTGGCGTTGGGAAACACAGACAGACAGACAGCAGCAGCAGCAGGAGGAATGGAGGAGTAATTATGTGTGCAGCTATTGTTTGACGTAATAGCTGGTGGCAGACTGGCAGCAGAAGGTAATTCTGTGTACCCTGGCAGTGGGAAACACAGACAGACAGCAGCAGCAGGAGGAATGGAGGAGTAGTGTGAGTGTGGCAGCAGGCAGGCAGCGTGACATAATAGCCCTGGTACCTAGCGGTGATACCAGGCCGTAAATGAACACAACAGGAGGTCCCAGACAGCGGTCGTGCAGCCCACATCGTGTCCAATACACAACTGGGACAACACAGTTTTCAACCCGGGCACCTCAGAAAAATTAAACCTTTTTTTTGGGGGGGGGGGTTTGTTTTGTTTTTACAACAAATTACACAGATATAGCTATTTTTTGACGTAATAGCTGGTGGCAGAGTGGCAGCAGAAGGTAAATCTGTGTACCCTGGCGTTGGGAAACACAGACAGACAGCAGCAGCAGGAGGAATGGAGGAGTAGTGTGAGTGTGGCAGCAGGCAGGCAGCGTGACATAATAGCCCTGGTACCTAGCGGTGATACCAGGCCGTAAATGAACACAACAGGAGGTCCCAGACAGCGGTCGTGCAGCCCACATCGTGTCCAATACACAACTGGGACAACACAGTTTTCAACCCGGGCACCTCAGAAAAATTAAACCTTTTTTTTTTGTAATGGTTTTGTAGTTTTGGTTTTACAACCAATTACACAGATATAGCTATTTTTTGACGTAATAGCTGGTGGCAGAGTGGCAGCAAAAGGTAAATCTGTGTACCCTGGCGTTGGGAAACACAGACAGACAGACAGCAGCAGGAGGAATGGAGGAGTAATTATGTGTGCAGCTATTGTTTGACGTAATAGCTGGTGGCAGACTGGCAGCAGAAGGTAATTCTGTGTACCCTGGCAGTGGGAAACACAGACAGACAGCAGCAGCAGGAGGAATGGAGGAGTAGTGTGAGTGTGGCAGCAGGCAGGCAGCGTGACATAATAGCCCTGGTACCTAGCGGTGATACCAGGCCGTAAATGAACACAACAGGAGGTCCCAGACAGCGGTCGTGCAGCCCACATCGTGTCCAATACACAACTGGGACAACACAGTTTTCAACCCGGGCACCTCAGAAAAATTAAACCTTTTTTTGGGGGGGGGGGGGGGTTGTTTTGTTTTTACAACAAATTACACAGATATAGCTATTTTTTGACGTAATAGCTGGTGGCAGAGTGGCAGCAGAAGGTAAATCTGTGTACCCTGGCGTTGGGAAACACAGACAGACAGCAGCAGCAGGAGGAATGGAGGAGTAGTGTGAGTGTGGCAGCAGGCAGGCAGCGTGACATAATAGCCCTGGTACCTAGCGGTGATACCAGGCCATAAATGAACACAACAGGAGGTCCCAGACAGCGGTCGTGCAGCCCACATCGTGTCCAATACACAACTGGGACAACACAGTTTTCAACCCGGGCACCTCAGAAAAATTAAACCTTTTTTTTTTTGTAATGGTTTTGTAGTTTTGGTTTTACAACCAATTACACAGATATAGCTATTTTTTGACGTAATAGCTGGTGGCAGAGTGGCAGCAGAAGGTAAATCTGTGTACCCTGGCAGTGGGAAACACAGACAGACAGACAGCAGCAGCAGCAGGAGGAATGGAGGAGTAATTATGTGTGCAGCTATTGTTTGACGTAATAGCTGGTGGCAGACTGGCAGCAGAAGGTAATTCTGTGTACCCTGGCAGTGGGAAACACAGACAGACAGCAGCAGCAGGAGGAATGGAGGAGTAGTGTGAGTGTGGCAGCAGGCAGGCAGCGTGACATAATAGCCCTGGTACCTAGCGGTGATACCAGGCCGTAAATGAACACAACAGGAGGTCCCAGACAGCGGTCGTGCAGCCCACATCGTGTCCAATACACAACTGGGACAACACAGTTTTCAACCCGGGCACCTCAGAAAAATTAAACCTTTTTTTTTGTAATGGTTTTGTAGTTTTGGTTTTACAACCAATTACACAGATCTAGCTATTTTTTGACGTAATAGCTGGTGGCAGAGTGGCAGCAGAAGGTAAATCTGTGTACCCTGGCAGTGGGAAACACAGACAGACAGTAGAAGGGCAGTACACAGCAGCCCACTGTAGGTGTAAAATGTGTGGCTGCAGGCGACGTAATAGTCAAAGTGAACCAGGCTGGCTTAGTGAGCAGGAGCCAGGAGGTGGTAAAGGGTGGTAAGGCACATTAACGATGGTTCTTAGCCAGTTCATGTCCCCCTCTCGCCGACAACAGGGGCCAGGAACTCGCCTTCCACCCACGCCTGGTTCATCTTGAGAAACGTCAGTCTGTCCACAGACTTGTGAGACAGACGTGAGCGTTTCTCGGTGACCACACCACCAGCTGCACTGAAGCAGCGCTCGGACAGCACGCTGGAAGGGGGGCAGGACAGCACTTCCAGGGCGTACTGCGCCAGCTCGCTCCAGATCTCCAGGCGCTTGACCCAATACTCCATGGGATCAACAGGGGCATCGCTGTCAAGCCCGCTGTAGGACCCCATGTAGTCAGCCACCATGCGGGTCAGGCGCTGGCTGTGACCAGTGGAGGATGCTGCTGCATGCACCTCCTCTCTAGTCACTGCTGCCGGAGCCTCTACAGTCCTGTAGAGCTCGTGGCTGAGAGACAGCAGGTCTGTGGGGCGCTCTTGCTGCTGGATGCAGGCACCTGCTGCTGCCTCTGTGCTGGCTGCTGGACAGTGGGGGGTGGAAGGCTGGGGGAAGGCTTCCTCCAAGCGCTCAACAAGGGCCTGCTGCAAGCTCCTTATTTGTTGCGCTGGGTCTCCTCCTGCAGGCGGCAGGAACTGGCTCAACTTCCCCTTGAGGCGTGGGTCCAACATCATGCTGATCCAGATGTCCTCCCTCTGCTTCATCTGGATCACCCTGGGGTCTCTGCGCAGACACGTCAGCATGTGCGCTGCCATTGGGAAGAGGCGGGCCACGTCTGCTGGCACATCGACGGCAGTGCTGCTGTCCTCATCCTCCTCCTCTGCCTCGTCAGCCTCATCCTCTCTCCACCCCCGCACCAACTCAGCTGCACTGTGCTGATCCCCCTCATCAGCAGCAAGGTCAGGGACCTCCACCAAGTCCTCCTCCTCCTCCCCCTCAGAGGTGGACTGTGCAGCTGCTTGCCGCTCCTGCTGATCCAAGGCTGCCGCTCCCTGTTCCAGCAAAGCATCGAGGGCCCTGTTCAGCAGACAAACCAGGGGCACCCACTCGCAGACCATAGCATGGTCCCTGCTCACCATGTTAGTGGCCTGCAGAAAGGGAGCCAGCACTAAGCACACCTGCTGCATGTACCTCCAGTCATCATCGGGGACGATGGACGGGATGTTGCTGGTCTTGTCCCTTCTCTGAGCGGCGGAAACAGTGGCCAGGGCAAGGTACTGTTTGACAGCGCGCTTCTGTTCAACCAGACGCTCCAACATCGCCAGGGTGGAGTTCCAGCGAGTCGGAACGTCAAGGATCAGCCGATGGCGTGGCAGATCCAGCTCCTTTTGCACGTCTTCCAGGCTCGCACAGGCTGCAGCCGAGCACCGGAAGTGACGCACAACGTTCCTTGCCGTTTCCAGCAGTTCGCCCATCCCCTGGTAGGTGCGCAAGAACTTCTGCACCACCAGGTTCAGCACGTGGGCAAGACAGGGGATGTGGGTCAGGTTTCCCCTGTCTATTGCGGCAACCAGATTGGCCCCATTGTCGGCCACCACCTTTCCGACTCTGAGGCCTCTGGGGGTCAGCCAAATCCTCTCCTGCTCCTGGAGTTTGGCCAACACATGGGTTGCCGTCAGCTTGGTCTTCCCAAGGCTGACCAAGTGCAGCAGCGCTTGGCAGTGGCGGGCCTTCACGCTGCTGCTGAGGCGGGGGGTTTGGCCAGGTGTGCCGGAGGATGGCAGAGGATCGGAGGAACCTGCTGCAGTTCCCCTGACCCTGCGGGGTGGCACCACCCACTGTGTTGCTGCTGCTGCTGTGCCCGCTGCTGCTCTCCCATCCTCACCCCCTTCCACCAAGCTGACCCAGTGGACAGTGAAGGACAGGTAGCGGCCTGTCCCGAAGCGGCTGCTCCAGGAGTCCATGGTAACGTGGACCCTTTCACCAACCGCGTGCTCCAGCCCTCGCTCCACATTGGCCATCACAAAGCGGTGCAGTGCAGGAATGGCCTTGCGGGAGAAAAAGTGTCTGCTGGGGAGCTGCCAGTCAGGGCGCACGAATGTCGCTCCCCTCCTGCACGAGCGTGTACGGCAGGAGTTGGGAGCACATGGCCCGTGCCAGCAAGCCGTTCAGCTGCCGCACGCGACGGCTGCTGGGAGGCAGAGCCCTAACCACCCCCTGGAAGGACTCGCTCAAAAGGCTCTGGCGTGGCCTTTTGCTGGCACGGGAATCAGCAGACACAGCGGAGGAGGCCACTGAGGACTGGCTGCCAGAACAGGCCTCAGTGTCGGCGGCAGGAGTTGCAGAGGGGGGAGGAGCAGTGCGTTTCCGCACTCCTGCTGGTGCTGCTGGAGGAGCAGGAGGGCGGGTGGCTGCTGTTGCTGCTGCTGCTGAAGGCTGTGCAGTGATGGGTGTGGTGCCACTGCCAGCACCAGATGCCTTCAGCCTCTGGAACTCCTGATGCTGGTGGAAATGTTTCGCAGCAAGGTGGTTGATGAGCGAGCTGGTGCAGAACTTTAAGGGGTCTGCACCTCTGCTCAACTTCCGCTGACAGTGGTTGCAAGTGGCGTACTTGCTGTACACTGTGGGCATGGTGAAAAAGCGCCAGATTGGTGACAGAAACATCCCCCTACGGCATGGAAGCGCTGCTGCCTGTCTCCCTGTGGTGGTTGGGGGGAGGGCTTGGGGGGCTTGGGTGCGGCTGGTGGTGGTACTGGCAGATGCTGCTGCTGCTGCTGCTGAGCCTGAGACACCAGCAGGCTGTGGGACCTGCCTACTGCTGCTGCCAATGCTTGCAATGATGCGCCTCCTTGCAAGGCCCACAAGAGCATCCTCCTCCTCCTCCTCCTCAGAGCTGCTGAGGACGACATCCCCTGGAGGTGGTGGCACCCAGTCTCTGTCTGTCACCGGGTCATCATCATCCTCCCCCTCCTGAAACATGTCCTGCTGGGATGAGGACCCCCCAAACTCCTCTCCTGATGCATGGATGGGCTGCTTGACTGTCGCCACAGTCTTGCTGTCCAATCCCTCATCCCCCAAAGTGCCCATCAGCATCTCCTCCTCAAAATCGCCAACAACAGCAGACAATTGACTCATGATGCCTGGGGTCAAAAGACTGCTGAATGACAGGTCGCCAACTGACGGTGAACTGGCCTCCTCCCCAGGCCCTGCTGGGCGGCTGCTGCGAACAGGGGTGGTGGTGAGGGTGGAGGCCTCGGATGCAGAGCTGATGGCGGGCTGCTCATCCTCCGTCATCAGTTGCACCACAGTGTCTGCATGCTTTTCCTCAATGGGACGTTTCCGACCCGGCTGGAGGAAAATCGGAGCAGGTGCTACACGCTGCTGCTGCTGTGTCTCTGCAGCGTGAGTTGCAGATGCTCCTGCTGGGCGGCGCCCAAGGCGTCCACGGCCAGTGGCTATGGGAGGAATGTTAGCCACTGACGCTGCTGCTGCTGCTGCGGAACTGTGCATGGTGGCGCGCCCGCGCCCGCGGCTTGCCACAATGCTGCTCCCTCTCCTCCTGATTCCCTTGCTGCCCTTCCCCTTGCCCAAACCGCGCTGGCTGCCACTTCCAGACATCTTCGATGTTTTGGGCGTATAGACAAAAGTTTTTTAAAAGGGCGGGTGAAAAGTGGGGTACTTTAATGGAGTGGGTTGGTGGGTGAGGTGACTGAGTGAGTGTCCCTAGTACAGTAAGTAAGTAGTAACAGTCAGGAAGTACAACTAGCAGTTACAATAATCAGTAGTAATTACAAGTAAATTTAGTGTGTGTACACTACAGACAGTGAGTGCACGCACGCGCAAACATGCGCAGGAGCTAGCCTATGAACAGTGACTGAGTGAGTGTCCCTAGTACAGTAAGTAAGTAAGTAGTAACAGTCAGTAAGTACAACTAACTAATTACAATAAGCAATCAGTTATCTGAAGGAAATAGAGTGTGTGTAGTGTGTGTACACAGACAGTGAGTGCACACACGCAGGAGCTAGTAGCCTATGAACAGTGACTGAGTGTCCTAGACTCCTAGTACAGTAAGAGTAAGTAGTAACAGTAAGTACAACTAACTAATTACAATAAGCAATCAGTTATCAGAAGGAAATAGAGTGTGTGTAGTGTGTGTACACAGATAGTGAGTGCACACACGCAGGAGCTAGTAGCCTATGAACAGTGACTGAGTGTCCTAGACTCCTAGTACAGTAAGAGTAAGTAGTAACAGTAAGTACAACTAACTAATTACAATAAGCAATCAGTTATCAGAAGGAAATAGAGTGTGTGTAGTGTGTGTACACAGACAGTGAGTGCACACACGCAGGAGCTAGTAGCCTATGAACAGTGACTGAGTGTCCTAGACTCCTAGTACAGTAAGTAGTAACAGTAAGTACAACTAACTAATTACAATAATCAATCAGTTATCAGAAGGAAATAGAGTGTGTGTAGTGTGTACACAGACAGTGAGTGCACACACGCAGGAGCTAGTAGCCTATGAACAGTGACTGAGTGTCCTAGACTCCTAGTACAGTAAGTAGTAACAGTGAGTACAACTAACTAATTACAATATTCAATTACAATAATCAATCAGTTATCAGAAGGAAATAGAGTGTGTGTAGTGTGTACACAGAAAGTGAGTGCACACACGCAGGAGCAGCTAGTAGCCTATGAACAGTGACAGTGAGTGTCCTAGTACAGTTACAGTATATAACTACAATACTAATACAATCAGTAGTAAAGGACAGCAGAAATACTGGTATAGAATAGAGAGAAATAAACAGAGGACAGGAGGACAGCTGCCCACACAGGCAAGGCCCTGAGGCCTAAAGCTGTAAGCCTGCAGCAGCTGGCCTGTCTCTATGTAACACAAAAGCTACTAACTAAAATACAATGTCTAACTAACTAACAACAATATAGGTGTGTATAGGAGGTGTATGTGAGCAAAAACGCTAGGTAAATGACCACAATAAAGCTCTTGCTAAACCAAAGCACAAAGGAGCAACTCTCTCTCTATGCAAGTCTCAGGCAAGGACGGAGAAACGTAACATGGCGGCCGCTATTTATAGGGTAGGGGCTGGCCAGGGTCCCCCTCTGTGATTGGCTGCCGTCAGAGGGCCTGGGAGCCCTCTGATTGGCTCTAAGGACATCAATCTGGGCTATGACGCTATTCGAGCTCGGTACCGAGCTCGAATAGCGCCGTTTGCTCGAATAGCTCGAATAGTGAATGGGCTATTCGAGTGTACGCGAATAGCCCATTCGAATAGCTACAGCTATTCGGAGCTCGAATACCGAGCTCGAATAGCTGGAAAAGAGCTCGAATATTCGAGCTACTCGAATATTCGAGCTCTGCTGAGCACCACTGTTTGGCAATCCTGGTTAAGTTGAGTAACCCTATTTAATGCCATGCAGCAGCTAAAGTAACTAAAATTAAAAGAAAAACTGTAACAAGAGGGGTACGGAGGCTGCCATATTTATTTCCTTTTAAACAACACCAGTTGTTTGGCATTCTGCTGATCTGTTTAGCTGCAGTAGTGTTTGAATCACACCAGAAACGAGAATGCAGATAATCTGGTCAGATCTGACAATAATGTCAGAAACACCTGTTATGCTGCATGCTTCTTCAAGGTCTATGGCTAAAAGTATTAGAGGCAGAGGATCAGCAGGATAGCCAGACAACTGGTATTGTTTAAAAGGAAATAAATATGGCAGCCTCCACATACCTCTCATTACTGTTTTCCTTCAAAGAAGTGCAAAATAGGAAATCAAAACACAAGATGCTACCATAATACTCCCTCTTTATAAATCACTTGTGGGGCCACATCTGGAATATGAAATGCAGTTCTGCGTACCACACACAATCTCACATTGCAGCAAGTGCTGACATCACAACTTGCAGAGATGAGTCCTTACAAAAGACTGTTGCTATGAACTGCTGAAGGCTGTGAAGTAGTGTGGTGAACTCATGGATATGCAATTTCTTTCTCTCTGCAGAGGATAAAGAAGCTTTATTAAAAGTTCATTTCATAGCTATGAGATGAAGCAGACTGCATGCATTAGATAATTAATATGACACATAAAACAAAGCTTGTATAATAAGGACTCCCTCTTATGGTTATGATGTAAAACTGCAGCCAGAAGACCTGCAGTTAAATCTGTGCTACAAGATTAGAGGCAATGAAATGGGATAATTAAATGCCTTGGACACATTTATCACAAAATACCAGGTAAACATATTTAGGTTTAGTTGTTTAGGCTACTGTAAGTACACTTCATGTTATAAGCCTAAAGCAAGTACGCAGGACAGAGGAAGCTGCCATCAAGATAATAGAAGAAAAAAATCAAAGAAAGACAAAAGAACCTGAGGAACAGAACACAGAAGAGAAAGACATGTACAGAAGAAGATGCAAGATGAAGAAAGAAAGTTAGAAAATAGGAGTTTTAAAGGTCAGAAGAGAGGATTATTTATTTTTCAATAAAATATTTCACACTGTTAAGAGAATAGCGCTACAATAGTATATAGCGCTAAAATATTCAATAAAATATTTGTTTTTAATTCAAGTAATATTTTACAATTCATTTTGTATAAATAAAGCCGGCGTAAAAAACTACCTTAGGTGATCTTATGTTCCCTATCCTATTCCTTTTCATTGCTTCCCGTGAAACATGAAGGCATATGACCTTTAACTTAGACCTGCTATTAGCAGGTCTAATGTTCCTATTGCTTGTCTACTGCAGCAGCATTATTAACTTAGTATTTGGGAACGTACTTTTTAAAGGGATACTGTAGGGGGGTCGGGGGAAAATGAGTTGAAGTTATCCGGGGCTTCTAATGGTCCCCCTTAGGCCTCGTTCAGACTATACGCGCTGCCGTGCGCATTTTGGCAGCGCGTATAGTGTGCGACACGCAAGAACGGTAGAAGGGCATAGACAGCCCTTCTACCGTTCCCATCATATGCGCTGCGTGGCAGCGCGATTGCGCTATCGTGTGCTGCACGCATTTTTGGGAATCACAGCGCAGATCCCATTCATTGTAATGAATGGGATCTGCAGCGCAGCGCATAGGAGCGCAGATGGCGTGCAATCGGACGCGTTGCGTTCCAATCGCACAGCCATCTGCGCTAATGATGTGAAAGAGGCCTTAGACATCCTGTGCCCGCGCAGCCACTCACCAATGCTCCGGCCCCGCCCCCGGGTCACTTCTGGAGTTTCAGACTTTAAAGTCTGAAAACCACTGCGCCTGCATTGCTGTGTCCTCGCTTACCCTGATGTCACCAGGAGCGCACGGCGCAGGCACAGACCATACTGGGCCTGCGCAGTACGCTCCTGGTGCCATCAGTGGGAGTGAGGACACGACAACGCAGGCGCAGTGGTTTTCAGACTTTAAAGTCTGAAATTCAAGAAGTGAACCAGAGGCGGGGCCGAAGCATTGGGGAGTGGCTATGCGGGCACAGGATGTCTGCGGGGGACCATTAGAAACCCCGGGTAAGTTCAACTCATTTTCCCCCGACCCCTACAGTATCCCTTTAAAAAATAAATCCAGAAGATCCGCACACTCACTTGTAGACCAAGTCTGCTTTTTATTCAATAGACGTGACACAATTCCATTCCATAACCGTAATTCTGTAATTCCATTCCATAAAAAAAAATGGTTATGGAATGGAATTGTGTCACGTCTATTGAATAAAAAGCAGACTTGGTCTACAAGTGAGTGTGCGGATCTTCTGCATTTACTATTGACTGTTGTTTCGGTCCTGCACCTCCACAGTGGTGTGCGATTCTTCCTCGGATTACTACTTTTTTTAAAGGGAATCTAAAGTGAAAATAAACTTATGATATGATGAATTGCATGTGTAGTACAGCTAAGAAATAGAACATTAGCATCAAAGATATCTCATATTGTTTTCAGTACAGGAAGAGTTAACTTGTTATCTATGCAAAAGAGCTGCTCAGAGCTCTCCGACTAATTTAGTCAGAGAGCAGTACTATTTTCTGAAGCACTTATACATCAAAAAAACAGTTAAAGACAACTTCAGGCAAGATTTTACTGCAGGGAAGTTCAAAGGGTCATTAGTTCAGCTCTGTTTTATAGTTTGAAATGCAGAGTGTAGTTGGTAAACTGCAAATATTAGAGAATGATGCAATGTTATAAAAAATAAAAAAAAGGCTATATAACTGAAAATAAAAATATGAGACTATTTTCTTTGCTACTAATGTTCTATGAATTATCCGTACTTCACATTCAATTCATTATGATAAGTTTTTTTTTTTTTTTTGCTTCAGTGTCACTTTAGCCACTTGAAGACCGTGGGCTTTACCCCCCTTAAGGACCAGGCACTTTTTTTCCATTCAGAACACTGCAGCTTTCACGGTTTATTGCTCGCTCATACAACCTACCACCTAAATGAATTTTGGCTCCTTTTCTTGTCACTAATAAAGCTTTCTTTTGGTGCTATTTGATTGCTGCTACGATTTTTACTTTTTATTATATTCATCAAAAAAGACATGAATTTTGTCAAAAAAATGATTTTTTTAACTTTCTGTGCTGACATTTTTCAAATAAAGTAAAATTTCTGTATACATGCAGCACAAAAAAAGTGGACAAACATGTTTTTGATAAAAAAAAAAACCCATTCAGCCTATATTTATTGGTTTGGGTAAAAGTTATAGCGTTTACAAACTATGGTGCAAAAAGTGAATTTTCCCATTTTCCAGCATCTCTGACTTTTCTGACCACCTGACATGTTTCATGAGGGGCTAGAATTCCAGGATAGTATAAATACCCCCCAAATGACCCCATTTTGGAAAGAAGACATCCCAAAGTATTCACAAAGAGGCATGGTGAGTTCATAGAAGATATTATTTTTTGTCACAAGTAAGCGGAAAATGGCACTTTGTGACGAAAAAAAACCTTTCCATTTCTACTAACTTGCGACAAAAAAAAAATGAAATCTGCCACCGACTCACCATGCCCCTCTCTGAATACCTTGAAGTGTCTACTTTCCAAAATGGGGTCATTTGTGGGGTGTGTTTACTGTCCTGACATTTTGGAGGGTGCTAAATTGTAAGCACCCCTGTAAAGCCTAAAGGTGCTCATTGGACTTTGGGCCCCTTAGCGCAGTTAGGCTGCAAAAAAGTGCCACACATGTGGTATTGCCGTACTCAGGAGAAGTAGTATAATGTGTTTTGGGGTGTATTTTTACACATACCCATGCTGGGTGGGAGAAATATCTCTGTAAATGACAATTGTTTGATTTTTTTTTACACACAATTGTCCATTTACAGAGATATTTCTCCCACTCAGCATGGGTATGTGTAAAAATACACCCCAAAACACATTATATTACTTCTCCTGAGTATGGCGATACCACATGTGTGGCACTTGTTTGCACCCTAACTGCGCTAAGGGGCCCAAAGTCCAATGAGTACCTTTAGGATTTCACAGGTCATTTTTGTTTCAAGACTACTCCTCACGGTTTAGGGCCCCTAAAATGCCAGGGGAGTATAGGAACCCCACTAATGACCCCATTTTAGAAAGAAGACACCCCAAGGTATTCCGTTAGGAGTATGGCGAGTTCATAGAAGATTTTATTTTTTGTCGCAAGTTAGCGGAAATTGATTTTAATTGTTTTTTTTTTCACAAAGTGTCATTTTCCGCTAATTTGTGACAAAAAATAAAATCTTCTATGAACTCACCATACTCCTAACGGAATACCTTTGGGTGTCTTCTTTCTAGAATGGGGTCATTTGTGGGGTTCCTATACTGCTCTGGCATTTTAGGGGCCCTAAACCGTGAGGAGTAGTCTTGAAACCAAATGTCGCAAAATGACCTGTGAAATCCTAAAGGTATCATTGGACTTTGGGCCCCTTAGTGCACTTGGGGTGTAAAAAAGTGCCACACATGTGGTACCGCCGTACTCAAGAGAAGTAGTATAATGTGTTTTGGGGTGTATTTTTACACATACCCATGCTGGGTGGGAGAAATATCTCTGTAAATGACAATTGTTTGATTTTTTTTTACACACAATTGTCCATTTACAGAGAGATTTCTCCCACCCAGCATGGGTATGTGTAAAAATACACCCCAAAACACATTATACTACTTTTCCTGAGTATGGCGGTACCACATGTGTGACACTTTTTTGCAGCCTAGGTGCGCTAAGGGGCCCAACGTCCTATTCACAGGTCATTTTGAGGCATTTGTTTTATAGACTACTCCTCACCGTTTAGGGCCCCTAAAATGCCAGAGCAGTATAGAAACCCCACAAGTGACCCTATTTTACGAAGGAAGACACCGCAAGGTATTCCGTTAGGTGTATGGCGAGTTCATAGAAGATTTTATTTTTTGTCACAAGTTAGTGAAAAATGACACTGTGTGAAAAAAAACAATAAAAATCAATTTCCGCTAACTTTTGACAAAAAATAAAATCTTCTATGAACTTGTCATACACCTAATAGAATACCTTGGGGTGTCTTTTTTCTAAAATGGGGTCACTTGTGGGGTTCCTATACCGCCCTGGCATTTTACGGGCCCAAAACCGTGAGTAGTCTGGAAACCAAATGTCTCAAAATGACTGTTCTGGGGTATAAGCATCTGTAAATTTTGATGACAGGTGGTCTATGAGGGGGCGAAATTTGTGGAACCGGTCATAAGCAGGGTGGCCTTTTAGATGACAGGTTGTATTGGGCCTGATCTGATGGATAGGAGTGCTAGGGGGGTGAGAGGAGGTGATTGATGGGTGTCTCAGGGGGTGGTTAGAGGGGAAAATAGATGCAATCAATGCACTGGGGAGGTGATCGGAAGGGGGTCTGAGGGGAATCTGAGGGTTTGGCCGAGTGATCAGGAGCCCACACAGGGCAAATTAGGGCCTGATCTGATGGGTAGGTGTGCTAGGGGGTGACAGGAGGTGATTGATGGGTGTCTCAAGGTGTGATTAGAGGGGGGAATAGATGCAAGCAATGCACTGGCGAGGTGATCAGGGCTGGGGTCTGAGGGCGTTCTGAGGGTGTGGGCGGGTGATTGAGTGCCCTAGGGGCAGATAGGGGTCTAATCTGATAGGTAGCAGTGACAGGGGGTGATTGATGGGTAATTAGTGGGTGTTTAGGGTAGAGAACAGATGTAAACACTGCACTTGGGAGGTGATCTGACGTCGGATCTGCGGGGGATCTATTGGTGTGGGTGGGTGATCAGATTGCCCGCAAGGGGCAGGTTAGAGGCTGATTGATGGGTGGCAGTGACAGGGGATGATTGATGGGTGATTGACAGGTGATTGATAGGTGATTGACAGGTGATCAGGGGGATAGATGCATACAGTACACGGGAGGGGGGGGTGGGGGCAGGGGTATGGGGGGGGGGGGTCTGGGGAGAATCTGAGGGGTGGGGGGTGATCATGAGGGGGTGATCATGAGGGAGCAGGGGGCAGTTTAGGGAATTAAAAAAAATAGCGTTTAAAGATAGTGACAGGGAGTGATTGATGGGTGATTAGGGGGGTGATTGGGTGCAAACAGTGGTCTGGGGGGTGGGCAGGGGGGGGGGGTCTGAGGGGTGCTGTGGGCGATCAGGGGGCAGGGGGGGGGGAAATCAGTGTGCTTGGGTGCAGACTAGGGTGGCTGCAGCCTGCCCTGGTGGTCCCTCGGACACTGGGACCACTAGGGCAGGAGGCAGCCTGTATAATACACTTTGTATACATTACAAATTGTATTATACACTTTGTATGCGGCGATCCGGGTGCTAGTAACCCGCCAGCGGGTTACAGAGCGAGGGGGGCGGAGCCAGTCCCCGGCGGAGGATCGTGTCATGGATGACGCGATCGCTCCGCCCATGCTCCTACAAGGACCGCCGCCTCTGTGCATGCGGCGGTCCTTGCGGGATCCACTTTCCGGCCGCCCCTGTGCAGTGGGCGGACGGTAAGTGGTTAAGTCCTTTAAATATAATGCAAAACAATAACATTTGTAAAGTGCTTTTCTCCTACAGGACTCAAAGCACATCGTTTTGTCTCAGTAGAGATGGCCTGAACTGTTCGCTTGCAAACACTACATGGGGATTGACCTCGGGTCCACAAGCTCCCTCAATACTGAGCAGGCACTTTCCTGGGGGCCTCACACCCTTAATCATGTGCCCACAGCCGGGAGCGCTCTGCGTGACGTCATGTGCATGCGCAGAGAGCTTACGGCTGTGGACACGCAATCAAGGACGTACAGCCCCCGGGAATGTTTCTGTGCAGTATTGAGGAAGCTTGCGGACACGGAAGTGACCCGAGGTCATTCCTCATGTAGTGTTCCCAAGCGAACAGTTTGGGGTATCTCTATGTCTCAGAATAATACATAGGTTCCTGCCTGACTACCCATCTGCTCGTCACTTCCTGTCGCTCCTTTGCCAGCAACCATGGCATTGTTGGTCCCTGACCGCGCAGCACCACTACTACCGACAGCTCAGCCAGGTGCCCCATTGCTACCCATCTCGGCAGCATCGGTACCATCAGGAACACCTTTCTGCCTTTGGTTCCTCAATGGCACTGCAATACAAGGAGCACCGGAAAAGTATCTTCAAACCTCCTGCCAGGGCTGACCATTGGTCCACAGTCAGTTCAATAGAAGGATTTTCATTGGTCCAGACTGTGGATGCACACTGCATCACACTGCACACTTATCACTTAGAATAAAATATGCTCCTTGAACTTATTTTATGTAGACTAATACATAACACCTGCAAGAAGGAGCAACCGAAGGCTAAAAAGGGACAGAAGGATTGGTTTAAAGGGAGTCTGAAGGAAGTTAAAAAACCCTAAAAATCCAAAACAGATACTCACCTAAGGAGAGTGACAGCTGTGTCTGGGTCCTACAGAGCCCTTCTGTTCCTCCTACGGTCCCCGCGTTCCAGCGCTGGCTCCCCCATTAGCACTCTCCGAGTGATGGGTCAGAGACTGCTTACTTTCAGCGCCTCTTCCGCCGAAAACGGGCCACTCTGTACTGCACATGCTCGAGAATGCAGCGGCAGAAGTGAGCAGTCTCCGACCCAACAGTCGGACACAGAGGTGGAACGAGGGCACCGTAGGAGGAAAAGGAAGGCTCTATATGACCCAGAGCCGTCCTTCTCCTTAGGTGAGTACCTGTTTTGTTTTTTTAAACTTCGCTTTAGACTCCCTTTAAAATATGTAGACACATATTACACATGCACACATACTTCTTACAGGATCGCACTGCAAACACATTTTACTTCATATGCTCACACTAAAAACACACAAACATGGGCATCACGCATCACACACACACACACACACACACACACACGCACGCACGCACGCACGCACGCACGCACGCACACACACACACTAACTCATACAGCACACAAACATACACACACTACCAAATACTAGAAGTGGATACTAGGCAAAAAGCAAATGTCTATTTAAAAGTATTGCTCTCTGATGCTGCCTTCCCATTAAACGGAGCCTGAAGACAATAACCTCAAAAGCCTTTGATTGCTCTGTACAAAAAAGCATGCAAACAACCATATTAACATATTTATTTCTACTTATTTTTACTGCCACACAGAGCAGTGCTGTAATGACATTGCAATGTGACTTTGGAAAAATGAACAGGTAATTCTAATGTGGTTATCACCTGACCAGTCAGAACTCCATTAACAGGAATCTGTCATTACAGATTAATTTGAAGAGTTTAGGTTAAAATATCATGTTGCACATTTACCTGTACTCTGTACTCAAGGCCAGGTTTATACTTTTTTCTATCCCTGGGCCAACGTTCTTGTTACTCTGCACTAATGTGCAATAGCGCACCGCCCACTCAATGTGTAGCCCCCACTCCATGTGTACTATCCATGCTGCTCCCAGGGCCGGTTCTAGAACATTGGTTCTCAGTGTTCACAGCTTAAATGTCAAAATTGTTAGGAATCCTAAGGGTTAAAAACCCCTTGTACAGCAGCCTCTGTGGACACACATTCCTCACTTAAGGTAGCCATACACTGGTCGATTTGCCATCAGATCGACCAACAGATAGATCCCTCTCTGATCGAATCTGATCAGAGAGGTAGTGCTAGGAGTGGAGAGGGAGAGGTTAGTCTTAGGAGTGGAGATGGAGAAGTTAGTGTTAGGAGTGGAGAGGGAGAGGTTAGTGTTAGGAGTAGAGATGGAGAGGTAGGTGTTAAGAGTGAAGATGGTGAGGTTAGTGTTAGACATTGCAGCGTAAATAATGATGGCAGCCTCGATATAACCCCCTTCCTTTGCTTCTAAGTAGTATTTAGTGTTTTTTCTTTTCCTATTAGAAAGTCTGATTCTTTTTGCTCTTCAAACCAGTCCAGATGGAAGGAAAAAGAAAACAAACAAAAAAACAGTGGTGATTGGCACTCCTGCCTGGCAGGACGGGGTTCGATTCTCTACAGCAATGGTATGCTTGTCCTTCCTCCAGTGTCTTCCATGTCTACCACCAATGCTCTTACCAGCAAGAATGGAAAAATAATGTTAATATTAATCCTTTTGTGTTTGGTAGGCTGATATATCATTCTGGGAAAGGCTTTTGGGGTAGGACTATTTCACATTATTCTTTTATAGAATTCAAAATTCTACAGTCTATGGCATGCGTATGAGAAGTCAAGTACATATTGTTTATTCTTAAAACGTATCTCACAAATTATCTTGTCATTCTTATTTTTCACCACACCTCACCTCAATTCATGCAATAATACGTATAACAAGAGATAGTTCATGAGATGAAACAGATAAGGAGAAATAGTTCATGAGATAAATCAGACAAGGAGAGATAAACTGTGAGTTAAAGGGTATTTGACATGGGATATGATGGGATAATAATTTGAAAGTATAGCCCCAATTCCACACAGAACTTTGTTCTATTCCCTCTTTCTTTTTTATCACTGTTTGCTTTTTTTTTTTTTTTTTTTCAACTATGCACTAAAGGAGCAAAACCAGGATCGTGCTAGGATATGCTATTAATATATATCCTTTATTATTAAACATGAACGCTTAAAAACAATAAAACCATAGTGAGGGGGGCAGGGCATATGGCGCAATATATAAGCATATGGTTCAAAAATAAATGCACACATTAGCATCTACCATCAAAAATGTATAAATAATCACAGGTTCTCCCAGCCTAAAATAGTAACATCACATATACAGTAGATCATATCATGTATCAAAGATATATAAATAAACCATTAATAAATATGCAACTGTTGAACATTACATAAAGAATATACGTGTCAAGTGACTGTCAGAATGTGCCTATCACAGCGCTTATAAAATGCAAAGTGCCAAGTGCATAGGACACCAAGAATATAGTGATGTATGTATTGCTCTGAACAACAGGGCAATAATGATAGTACTGTGCATGCGCGGTTTAATCGTGGTGACGACTGACGACATCTTTCAGGAAGAAGGAGCCTGACACTGGTGTCCAGTGTCGCCGGGAGCCGCCGGGGCCATTTCTGAGCAGGGCCTGGGAGAAGAGCCAGAAGGACGCCGAGGGACCTCCCAACCTACGGTGGGCTGGAGAAAGCCCCAGGTAAGTTCAGATTTTGATTTTATTTACTGCTCGGAGTCCCTTCAAGGGAGATAATATATGTACCATCCAGCACAGCTAAGCTACAGGAAGAACCAACAAGGTGTTTACCCATGCAGAAGGTATTTGCGATAATTTAGATTTAAGTGTGTAACTGTGGTTACCCACAATGCACCACTACTGAATACTGCTATACACCAGCAGTTCTGGATGTAAGCCTGGCTTCAGGTGCATAAAGACATAATTTTCATATTCAGTAGTGGTGCATTGTGGGTAACCATAGTTACACACTTAAATCTGAATTATCGCAAATACCTTCTGCATGGGTTAACACCTTGTCAGTTCTTCCTATAGCCTAGCTGTGCTGGATGGTACAGATATTCTCTCCCTTCTGGAGGCCATGGCTCTCCAGTTGGTAAGTAAAGCTTTCTTTTTTTTTTCAGGAATGAATGGCAACATGCCCCAAGCCCTCTGACTCCCCGCAACCGTTCATTCCTGTGAATAAAAGACGTTTTGGGAAGGGGTTGTTCTTTGTGCGTACAAGCCTTTAGGCTTATGACAAACACGTTTCATAATATATTTGTGTGAATGAGCCCTTAGGGCCCTTTTACACTTAATCAGTTGGTGTGCATTAGTGTGCGTTAGTATACGTTAGTATGCGTTGGTACGCGTTAATATGCGTGTTTTCCATAGCAGTGCATTGTGACAAAGATTTCAGTTAACCACCCTGGCGTTCTGATTAAATCGCCAGGGTGGCTGCGGGAGGGTTTTTTTTAAATAAAAAAAAAACTATTTCATGCAGCCAACTGAAAGTTGGCTGCATGAAAGCCCACTAGAGGGCGCTCCGGAGGCGATCTTCCGATCGCCTCCGGCGCCCAGAATAAACAAGGAAGGCCGCAATGAGCGGCCTTCCTTGTTTTGCTTATATCGTCGCCATAGCGACGAGCGGAGTGACGTCATCGACGTCAGCCGACGTCCTGACGTCAGCCGCCTCCGATCCAGCCCTTAGCGCTGGCCGGAACTTTTTGTTCCGGCTGCGCAGGGCTCAGGCGGCTAGGGGGGCCCTCTTTCGCCGCTGCTCGCGGCGAATCGCCGCAGAGCGGCGGCGATAAGGCAGCACACGCGGCTGGCAAAGTGCCGGCTGCGTGTGCTGCACTTTATTTGATAAAAATCGGCCCAGCAGGGCCTGAGTGGCAGCCTCCGGCGGTGATGGACGAGCTGAGCTCGTCCAGACCGCTCAGGAGGTTAAAACGCATTAAGTGTGAAAGGTGCCATAGGAAAACATGGGACTTACTTTGAAAATCAGTTTTCTTTCCTTTTTAACTGTAACGTGTAAAAGGGCCCTTAGGCCTCGTTTCCACTGGGTTCTGAAAGCGTGTCCGTTCGTGTTGGCAGTTTTTTGAGGCATTTTTTTTCCTTTCCCGGCGCTTGGGTGGGCAATGTGTTTTTGTTAAAATCGCTTTTCTAAGCGCTTTTCCAGAGTGCTTTTTTATTAATTCATTGACACAAGTCAAGAAGTGAACTCTTTGATCCGGAAAATAATACATACTATGTATTTATTTTTAAAAATGTGAATGCAATCGCTGCACAAAGCGATTTTGTGAGAGTGTTGTGATTTTCCTATACCTTCCATTCAGGGCAAATCGCCTTAAAAATGGTCCATGCAGCTCTTATGTCAACTGACAGTGCAGGGAACGCCCCAATCTGAACTACACCATAGGAAAGCATGGTGTAGCCGCTTTTAGGGCGCTTTTGAAAAATCGTCAGCTCTTTAAAAAGTCCAAAAGCGCCTCTGGTGTGAACGAGCCCTGAGTGTATGTTTGGCTTTCCAGTACAAATCAGAAAGGCATTCAGTTACTGTGATAACAGGTGCAATGTTTATTCCATATGGTAAAATCCTACATAATAATTTCCCTGCCCCGTGTCCTCCTGTGTCCCTGTGTCTGTTGTGCCTGGCGCGCATGCGTGAGTGGACTTCGGGCATCGGTCACGTACAGGCGCACGCCCATTGGCCTAGCACCCGTTACTTAACCTCTTGAAGACCACAGTGTTAACCCCCCCCAAAGACCAGGCCATTTTTTTGTAAAATAGGCCACTGCAGCTTTAAGGCAAAGCTGCAGGGCCGCACAACACAGCACACACGTGATTCCCCCCCCCCCCCCCCCCCTTTTCTCCCCACCAACAGAGTGCTCTGTTGCTGGCGTCTGATCTCTCCCCATATGTTTGTTTATTTTTATAAAAATATTTATTTCTTTTATTTTGTAGTAAGTCTGTGGGCTTTTTTTTTTACATTATTTTTACTGTTCCCCCTCTCTCCCTCCCTCCCCCTGCCAGCCAATCAGCGCGATTAGCTGTCATAGGCTTCAGCCTATGACAGCCAATCAGCGCGATTAGCTGTCATAGGCTTCAGCCTATGACAGCCGATCACGTCCCTGCCTACAGAGGGGACAGCCGTGTCACACGGCTGTCCCCAGTACAGCGCTACCTTAGATCGCAGGGCTGTACATGGTAATTAGATGGCGGTTTCGGCGTCTAACAGTCTCTGAGCGGCGATCGCTGCTGGGAGACTGAAGGGGGAGCTCCGCTCCACCTACCAAGAGGAGATACGAGGGCAGCGTGCACGCGATCTCCTGCAAAAGCAAGCCCCAGGATCCTGGGGTTGCCGCTGCGGCCACGCCCATCAGCATGACGCGGTCAGCAATAGGTTAACATGTGGGCCATTTTTACTTATACTGTATAATGTTAGAAGGTAATCTTTTTTACCTCTTTATACATCCATGCTGGGTTGTAGCCGTTGGAGTATCCCTGGACTATAGTTAATGCCGTGAGAAAACACGATGTGGACTTTCTGTGCAGAGTGGATACCGGATCGTCATGCTCTCTCTTATCAGGTAAGAAGAGGCTTGGAAGCACTTGTGTAAACACTCCATAAATCACACATGCAGGAACACAATCCCAGAATCCTTCCTAAATACATCACTGCCAAATGATGAAAACGTAATGACATAATCAGTGCAGCGGTCAAACGCAAACACTTGTAAATCTATTCAAGAACAAGTTTTTAAAGGTTAATCCAGAAATAAAGAGCAGTAAAACAAGCTCCGTGATTTAAAGGGAAACTTCACTTGTTTGATAAAAACACAGTTCAATTGCAAAAATAGGTGATAAACCTTATATCAGCTTGCTTATATTACTTTTATATGTACATAAAACACACATCCCATAATGTGTGTTCTGCAAAAACTGGCAAACTAATATCAGGAGGTTTGCTGCCATTCACTGCGTTATTCAATATACTGTGGATGAGGAACAATGTATGTTGTTATGTTCAGTAAATACCGTATATCATAGCGGACTTTTTGACACCCATGTTTTGAGTGTAAAGTGCCTATCCCCGGGGGATATATGCTGATCATGTGTGAAGGGGTCTCCCGTATGCACAGTGTGCTACAGAGCAGTGGCGTACCTACCATAAGGCTGCAGGTGCTCACAGCACCGGGTGTAGCCATGGCTAGGGGTGTGGTGCTCAGCCACTGTGTCCTTCCACCTGGGACCTTTTTTCATAATTTGGGCAACATTAGGGAATATAGCAGCAGACAGTGCAGGGGACTGTACTACTTCCTGCACTAGATGTTGCACCCCTTCCTGTCCCATGGGCAATGTGTTTCTTTGCTCTCTGCACACAGCCTGCAGTGAGTGAATGTGCATAGCAGCAGGGTGAGTAGAGAGAATTATTGCTGTGCTGCAGCTGGGACGTTATCGGGGAGAGGTGGCAGGATGTGTTTAGTGCTTCAGAAGTTGCCTGTCATTAGTAGCCATGAGCACTGGCTGCTGTAATACCAGAGTGTTCTAGACTATTGATTACTTATCCTGATCAGAGTAAATAATCAATAATGCAGGGCGGTCTGCTGTTGCAGAAGCCAGTGATACAGGTGCTGACAGCCGACTTCTGTAGTGAGCAGAAAAGCAAGCTTCAGGCAATTTAGATTAGCTGGATTGCAGGTAATCTTATCTCTTTTCCCATCTCCCCCTCCCACCCTGTTGTCTTCCCCATGACCCTTTCCTCTTTTCAGATTTTAGTGGCTTCTTTTAACAGTATGTCCCTGCCAAACAGCACTTGTGATGTCTGCAGTACTGATGAGAGTTCTTCCTGCCATTTTTCCTCTGCCACCCGGCTCTCTGTCTTGTACCTCTACCTCTTTATCCCCACCCCTCCTCCTATGCATCCCCCTCTTTCATATACCCCCCTTTTCTGACTGTCCTCGGGGGAGCTCACAATCTAATCATAGTCATAGTCTAATGTCCTACCATATTATTATTGTGTATTTATATACCACTGACATATTTTGCAACAATGTAAAGAGTACAAATTTTTTTAATAATAAGTAGCTCCGTCCACATCCTATTGACTCTTTTTTCCACAAAATCCACAAAAATGTGCAGTGACATGCTCAGTGTCCCAACCTGTCAATCCTTCCATCAAAAAAATTGGTTGTTTGGGGGGGGGGGGGGGGGTGTCTGTAAATAATCAGCAGTGCTGGAAGGCTCATACAGGTGTTCAGTTCAGACCTGCAAAGACTGTGATTTGCCATGTGGGGGCAGAGGGGGTGAGTGGGGCCCAGTAGGTTTGCCCAGTATGGGGCCCAAACATTTCTGATGCCCTGCATGCTTTAGCATGTATAGCAACCTGTCCTTGCTCTGGATAGTTTCCTCTAACGTTCCAGGCAGCATTCTGAACTGGCCACTAGAGGCTCCAGACTCATGTGGTCACATGACAGTGAGCCTGGAGCTCTAGTGGCCAATTCAAAACTGTACAGGACACGAGAGGAAGCAACTCAGAGCAAATACAGGCAGCTGAACATGTGAAAACACTTCATACACACACTCTGCTCCCGTTGGCACGCTACATGTCTGCACTCTGCATGGGGGCAACTGAAGGACATGGGGGGAGGGGTGTTGGCTAATTAAAAGGTAATTTTCAATCAATTAAAATGCTAAATAGACTTGTGTAGCATATACCTTTGTGAGTGGAAAGTTTATAACAGAAATGGGGTATTATTATATATATATATAGAGCTGACATCTTCCGCAGCGCTGAACAGAGTAATTTTTCTTGTCAATTAATTGTCCCTCAGAGGGGCTCACAATCTAATCCCTACAATAGTGATATGTCTATGTATGTATCATGCAGTGTATGCATCATGGTTTAGGGGGAAGTGTAGTTTAGGGAAACGCCAGTTAACGTATCTGTATGTTTTGGGGATGTGGGAGGAAATCAGAGTGCCCAGAGGAAACCCACACAGACATGGGGAGAACATACAAACTCTGTGCAGATAGCGCCCTGGCTGGGATCTAAACCAGGGACCCAGTACTGCAAGGAGAAAGTGCTATCCGCTACGCCACCATGCTGCCTTCCGTTTATCCATGCGTAATACAAACTATTTGCAGAGCACCAACAATTTATACATCGCTTGTGAGTTCATTACATACTAACCTTCAGTTTTCCAAACGCCAAAAGTGTGTGGATGTACATTCAACTTTTATTTAAGACAGTACTGGCCATGTAAGTGATCACTTTGAGTTTAAGTGGTCTGAAACTCAGCATTTCTTCTTTGTTCTAAAAGATTACTTACAGACTTAAAGAAAACCTGAACTGAAAACTAAAAGTCAAAATAACCATACACAAGTCATACTTACCTGCTGTGTAGTCTACTCATCAATCTCTTTCTCTTCTCCTGTGTCCTGTTTGTCCATTGTGATCAATGGAATTCTCCATCCTCCATTTTGAAAATGGCCATTACTCCATAACAGCTTTCTGGTCAGCACACACACACATCAGTTGTCCTCTCAGCTGTAACTGACAGCAACTGATATATAACTGACAGCAACTGATATATTTCAGTTCTGACAAAGTGTTGTCAGAACTGGAAGGGATCATTGTCAGAAGAAAATGGTGGGCTTCTGAGAGTAACTGATGGCAAGGTAACTATGCAATGTTCATTTGAAGTTACCTCGTGTTTATTTGAAATAATTTTACTCAGTACAGGTTCCCTTTAAACCTACTACCACAAAAATAATTGTAGCAGACAGGAGCGTAGCTAGAAATGACAGGGCCCCATAGCAAAAAATTGTTATGCCCTCCCCCTTCCTCCTGGATTTTCCACCCCAACACCCACACACTCCTTCCGGACCCCCAACCCCGACAAAGATTTTACATCTAGTCCAAACAATATTTTTAATCGATTTTAATCGATTAGATGGAAAATCTCTGTTGATTATCCCTCTAAAGGTAGCCATACATTTACCAATTTTTCCATTCGAATTCCAGTAGATTTGATCACTCTTAAAGGGTACCCTGATCGGTGGCAAAAAAAAGAAACTGGACTTACCTGGGGCTTCCTCCAGCCCACTGTAGCCCACGAGGTCCCCTGGCATCCTCCTGACCCCTTCCTTAGTCCCGCTAGTGGCTCCGGTAATGCGACAACTTCAGGTGAAGCTGTGCCGTTGTGTCATCGCGCCATTCGTCGCATGAGCAGTTCTCTAAGGACTTATGGCAGCCAGCGTGATGACGCGGCAGGTGCGCGGTGGGAGCACTTGCACTCGACTTCACCTGAAGTCGCCACATTACCAGAGCCGCGAGCGAGAGAAAGAAGGGACCAGGATAATGCCAGGGACCTCACGGGCTACGGGTGGGCTAGCCCCAGGTAAGTCCAGTTTCTTTTTCAGGGTCCCTTTAACGAATCTGCCAGGTATCTATTGTCCCCAAATTCTCAATTAAATTTTAATCGTTTTTAAGCTAAAATGGCTTGAAAATTCTTTTCAGACTAGATGTAAAATCTTCATTGATCAGGGGCAGGAGAGGAACGGGAGTGTATCAGGCGGACATAGCGCTGCTCTGAATCAAACAGTTACACTACTGTGGCTCAATTTATGAAATTTAGAGAGAATCTCTGGGCAGTGTGTGGCAGTAATAGATCCCTTCGATCAGATTCTGATTTGAGAAGGTTCGGTTTCTCTGCCACATCAGGTGGCTGTCTAAAAGTGTATGGCTACCTTGACTGTAGAAATTTTAAAATAGATCTCCCCCTACAGGACCCTTCAAAATAGGTCTGTCAGTGGGGTCGGGGCATTCGGTACCTGTGGGCTGATCCATAGACCCCCAGTCCAGGGCCCTCTCCATGTTGCCTCCTCTGCTCTCCATGAATAATGGAGAGCAGAGGAGGCTGCATTACATTAGTTTACTACACCTTCTGGCATGCATTGCTCCAGCACTCATTATTGGTGCGGAGCCAAGAGAAGAGGGGACATCATGGAGGGGCCCTGGATGCTGGGGGTTACGGATCAGCCCCCACAGGTAATGATCGCTACCACCAGTACCCAGATTTTAGCTCCTGTAGGGGAAGATTTATTTTAAAATGCACATTGGCCTACTGCCCTGTAGCACATTCAAATTGGTCTCTGGTGGTCTAGTGTGATGTGGGCTAAAGCCCCATGCACACATCAGATAAAACTTTGCTGAGGCGGCCGGTTGCTTCCAACTACCTCAGCCGAGAATACTGTGTGTGTACATATTATCCTCTCAGCCAGCGATCTGTGGGACAGATCAAGTTGACTGATCGCTGGGCGAGAGCATATTGTCTCTACTCATCCCGTCGCTGCAACACATCACTCCTGCACCCTCCACCATCCCCCCACCCCCCATCTGCAGATTAGTGATGCATATGTACAGTATATTGGCCGTGCAATGTTGCCGAGGACTCAAGTAACAATCCCTACGCCCATGGTAGCAGAGCAGCATTCAAATAGTTAAACAAGCGCTTTGTTCTTCAGTGCAAAGCTCCTTCAGCTTGTGATCCGCATCCGAAGAGGTGATAACATTATCTTTTGTTTACATTCCTCTGTTGGTACATTCCTTTACTGGGCACACTTATACCTGGCTACCTATACTTGGGGCACCTATACCTAGCTACTTATACTGGGGGCACCTACATCTGGCTACCTATACTGGGGGCAATTATACCTAGCTACCTATACAGTGTTATAATTTAAGTAGGCCTCAGTTATTTGGACTGAGTTAGTCAAAAAGGCTTGGAGTGCAGATCGGCCCTTTAAGGGGATTTTCTCTGAGAGAGAGAAAATCTGCAGTTCTGTCAGCAGAACTAGAACATACCAAGAAGCTGTTCTAATACAAGGCCGCAGGTCTTCCTGACCTGGGCATGTACCACCACCAGAACAGTAAACATCAGCCATGTTATGTAAATATCCACAGGCCTGCATGTAGGCCAAATGTCTCATTGATTATTAATCAAGTAGGTGTGTATGATGACACCACGAGTGGGTCCACCAATAGACTGATCTAGGGGGTGGCGAAGATGATGTCATATTTAACTCTTTCCTAGTCGGTATTAAACCGGGTGCGAGCAATGGAGAGGGCATTCTGCTTCTTCCTTCTGCACTAGCTCGCAAGGCCGACTTGGACCTCTAAGCATGTTATTCCTTTCTGTAATCTGATATAATGTATGCTGTACATAGGTAGTTTAGTGTAACGTAGTTAGGAAGAAGGTACCTGATTGACTTCAAGAGGGAGTCTAATCACGAGCTTGTCACGCAACATGAAGATTGGCATGGCTAGGATATGATGAATGTATCTATCTGTATTCCTGTTTCCTGAATAAATAACGTAAACATTGAAGAAGCCTGAGAAAGTCTATATCCTGTTTGCGGTGTGGAGAGTCAAGTGATCTCACAGTCTGTGAGACGATGGTGTCGAAGCAAGGTGATAAGAACAGTTTATAACAGTGGTGCCTGAAACCCTTCCCTGCCTAGCAAAACAGGCAGACAGGGGCCGGGGCCGAAGAAGAAGTTTTCAAGATATTCCACAGCAAAACAAGCGGAATAGACGGAAGCGGACGGTAAAGCTTATCAAGCTGATACTGATAAGTGGTGTGGAAAGTGTGCGGGAGCCAAGCACACGGCAGCAATTCGAGAAATCAGCGGCGAAACTCTTGGACGTTACACTGTGACTACATTGTGCACTGTAGTCACCAGCCTAAATATGGGTCGGACGGAAGCCTCTGTGGCCAGCTGGCAACGTGCTGTGAGAGGTCGATCCGCTGTCGAAAATTCCGGGGTCCATTCGGTTTCGTGGAAGAACCGTTGCGATATGCTGATGAATTGCGAAGAGTCTGCAGAGGCACGTAAGATTTACGTTGTTATGTTGCATTATCTTTATGGTATGAGGAGGGGATAATGTGTTCTGTGTTTTGTGTTAATTGCAGCATGGAGGCTGCGGGCTTTTCATCTCTCCCGTGTGTAGTGGGAGGGGTGAGGCTGTTTTCAGAGTTTATGTGTTTTATTTTTTTCTTTTTTTGTTCCTTCTTCTAGGTTGGTTTTGTTTTTCTTTCTCCCCGTCCAGAGACTGGGAGTGATGCCAGCTGTGTTTTAGCCTAGCAGAGAGCTGCCCGCGGAAGAGATAGGGGGGGGCGGCTGTCGAGCAGGTGGAGGGGGGAGAGAGGGGATAGAGGGAGAGAAGAGGAAAGCGAGTGTCTTTCTGTTTGTGAGATGTTTTGCACGTTTCTCGCATTTCCAGTCGGTGCTGCTGCTAACATGCTTTTTCAATGTCTGTATTGTGTTGAAGTTCTAGCTGGGATGTTAACAGTTAAAACAGTTACAGTGGTTTGGAGTCGTATAGCTCGCTCGGGCGGTTCTTAGTTATGTCTGTGATAGAGTGAAAAAAGATTCCTACGTCTCTGGGGATCCGTATGTCTGATTGCAGTTCGGATTACAGCTGAGACGTGAAGGAATGCTGAGGCTGATTTTTGTGCACTGTGGATAGATGCTGTGTGTAACTATGCATAAAAAAATGTATGTTCTATTTGATTTTGTTTTTCTCCCCTAATGTGTATAGGAATGAGAGGCTGCTATGGGAGCAGCCATCTTAGCTGGCAGTCCAGGACTCAAAATGGCGGCAGTGGAGAGAGCCCGCCCCCGAGAGTCATGGCCCCCACATGTCATGGCAGGGGGGAGGAGGGGCTGGGGGATCCACGTCACGTCAGGCTGTGCTCGCGGCTCCGGGCAGAGCAGCTGAAAGGGAGGGGGATAGAAATACAGAGACAGGCTACTGTGTGTCTCGGGTCTCGAAGTATTTTCCCAGAGTTTTTCCCTGAGTCCATGGAAAGGAATGCCAGGATACGTGCGCCAAGCTATTACTGTAAGATTAGCAGGAGCAGCACGGATAGGAAAAGTGTCCCAGCTAGGTGCAGGGACACACGTAGCAGTGCAGGTCAGGAAAGTGTCTGTACTGAGTTGCTTACGGGATTATTCCTGTAAGTGGGGCACCTTAAGGGGTGGTGCAGCATGAGTTCCCAATAGAGTATGGGGGGGGGACAGTGCATCAAGGGGGTGCCGGAGGTGGAAAAAAGGGAGTTGATCAATCCGGGTTTCCGTCGCCGCGGCTGCAGAGCGGTAACGTTTTTTTCCGGTTTTTGTCGTGGACAGGGCCAGAGCTTGACTGAGAGGTCTATGCTGGGCTGGGGCTGTTTTTTGGTGCGGTTTTTTCGTCCACTGATTGGTCAAAGGTGTTTTTTTCCAGCTCCTGTCAATTGTAGCACAAAGAACAAGGACTGACAGCAGTTCATGGGGCAATTATACAGATGATAGAATTGCCGTTTACAGAGTGACAGTGTATCAGTACAGTGTTTGCCATGTGGCTACCTACCAAGTGGGCATTCAGGGATCTGCATACAGGCATGTGACGCTGGTATGCTTAGCCCTGCACCCTGTGTAGTTTAAGTGCAAAGTGCTCCTTCCTACAGGGAGGCAGCCAGTTTTTTTTGGTAGTTTAGGTGGTGGCACGGCAAACATTGATCAGAGGGTACAACACACAGAACTTCTAGCAGAGCTGGTATCGCGATGAAGTTCTAGATAAGTAAATGCGGTAATGAGTAAGAGCATTGCAGGCTCACCTGCAAAGCAGCAACAGGTGTGGCATCCGTAATCTGTGCATGCGACGGCCGCGCATGGACAGATAAGGGGGGATGTGGAGTGAGCTGCAATGAGGTGAGAGCTTCCAAAGGTGAAGTCCGCGGGAGCATATTTTAAACAGGTAAGTACTGAGGATAGTACTGAGGTAGGGGGGTGAGGTTTAACTCCAATCTACCAAAAAGAGTAAACAGAGTTCATGAGAACCATAAAGCAACGAGATCAATTACGGTATATATTGATCAATTTAAAGTGTAAAGAGTACAAGCCGCAGGGCGAATCCCAAATCATTAATAAGAATTGATTTGTTTGTATTTCGATTTCAGGTGTTTGGCAATATGGAATGGAGACAGCTGCAGTGCTGGCAGCAAGGATGGAGATGTCAGTCGGATAAGCGAAAGGTTCCAGATGCCAATCTAAGTTTGGAGAAACACGAGATTCCTGAAATTGGAAAGAGACTAAAACACGAGATTCCTGAAATTGGGAAGAGACTAAAAACCGAGGTTCCTGAGATCGGAAAACGTCTAAAAAAACTGTCTGAGCAAAGCATAGTGCAAATTGCTAATGTTTTTCTTTCCCAAGGTGGTGCTTTTATAATGAAGAGTACCGTGCTGATGGTGATCCTAGGTTGCCATTCCGTCCTAGGAGAACGAAGAGAGGACATTCTCATGTATAATAAGGGGTTAATGAGAATGCAAGGCCCAAGCATGTTAATGTTGGGTGACAAAGGTACTGATCCTTTCACACCTCCCTCCGCTTGGCACAGATGGACCATGCAGGGACGGAGGAAAAGAGCACTTGTGCCAGGAGAAAACAAATTTCATGGCACAAGGTGGGTGAAAGGTCTAAAGGGTCAGGTGTGCGGGCAGTGGGAATTGAATGGCAGTGTAAATCTGCTATTTAATACCACACTCCCAGAATCGATGCACCGATCCAAAGGTTTGTTAAAGGGTACATTGCAGTACAATGGGTACATGCAAGAGGTGGAGTGTGTGATTCAGGGGTACCTTGTCTTGGTTATGCAGAGTGAGATGGTTCCAGATTGGAGAGGAACGAGCAGGAGGCGTCAATTCTCATACCAGAGAGACGCAGGGGACAACATCACACTCTGGAGCTACCAACAGAGAGTGCCTCTGAAACAACTATACACACGTAAAGGCTGGAAAGCCGAGGGTGGGTGGTTCTCGAAACAAGAAGTAAAAATCGAGATCAAGCCACATTTCCAGGTGACAAAGAGGGTGGGGAGAGCGATCCCGGGGAAGGGAAAGCCAACACAGGGAACCCCATCCACACTACACGGGTCACAACAGGGGACGATATTACACAGTCCATATGCAGCAGCTTATCCTCAGGCTAGTTGGGTAAGTGAGGAGGTACTCTTAATTGAAAGAGTGCAGAGAGTACAGTCTTCCCGACCTCAGGTACATATTGTGCCTCAGGACATAAGGGGGGAAGAGGTCCAATCAGGACAGTTGGGGGCATATTTTGTCAGGGAGAGGCAAAAAGATCCGGTGCAACTGAGATTGGACAAGGGGAGGTATAGTAACTTTTCTGGAGAAGGATCTTTTGCATGGCAGCTTCGAGATGTTTGGGTGAACAAATGGAAACGGTGCAACATTCCTTTAGGCACCGCCACTTCCTTAGTTCCCACCTCAACCCAGGTCTTACACCAGGACCTGAGAGGTCAACCTTTTTTGGTGCTAGACGGGGAGGTGAAACAAGTAGAGTTGTCCTCATGCGGGCAATTCTTGCAGAAGTACCTGCGTTGGCCGGGGCAAGTCAAATTTAGTGAAGAAGCCTGCAGGCTCAAGAACGCAGAATGCGAGGCTACCATTCAAAAGATCCCTCCTGAAGCCCAACCGATAGTTCCGGTGGCGGAAGGAAAGGTTTGGTTTTTTAACATAAGTTCTAATGATACATTCAAGGTATATTCTCATAATTGTTCCGATAAGGGGGAGTTTCCAAGGGGAACATATTGTGGGGGCGGAGATCCCACATGGATCCAGTCATCCAGGTTGGATGACGTTGTTTCTCAAATTGTTAAGAGAACTCTAAAGTGAAAAGTTTCACGGGTAGTTCCCGTCCTGAAAGAGAACACGACATGGGACGAAGGGGAACAGGTTTTGATCCAAGACGACCACATTTTGTTACAAAGGTTAAACAAACAGTACACTAAGCTAGAGGTAAGATTTCACCATGATACAGGTGATCTTCACGAGGTAGAACACAAAAATGAGCAGGTGAGTTCCAGTCTGACCTGGTGGACAAAGGTTCCGGTGATGTTCCAGGGACACTCGGACTGGGCCTCTGCAGTTCCAAAGTTCTTTCTACACCCACTGGTCGTCTGGATGGGGATGACAACGTTAGGCATCATTATCCAGGTGAGGTTGCGTGTTAAAATTACGTAAAACAAATTAACCTGGTCCAGAGATTGGTGCCTCATAAACAATCTCCTGAACCAATAGTTTAAATTAAGGGATATACAGGGTTACGGGTATAGGTTTAGTAGTACCTGTGATGGAGCTGATTGTATAAAGGCGTTCTTTTAGAAGGCACCTGGCACTGCTCCCTTGAGTAACAACCAAACGAGTTTCACTTTTCTGTGGTCATGCAAGTGTGTGAGTGATACGCAAGTGACGCAAATGCTGAGCATGTGGTATAGAGGGACTTAGAAGTAGGGCATCCCCAGAGAGCCTGGTTACAGGAAGACCAAGAGGTCTTGCTCCCTCTCTTCAAGGGGTAACCACCGAGAGCAGAGAAGGTGTGTGAGCACGAACATCGAAAAGTGAAACATAAAAGAAAGAAACCAGGTACGGTTAGGTTCGGAAGTGGGGATCTGCGGATCAAGCCTTTTTAGGGGGGATTGTTATAATTTAAGTAGGCCTCAGTTATTTGGACTGAGTTAGTCAAAAAGGCTTGGAGTGCAGATCGGCCCTTTAAGGGGATTTTCTCTGAGAGAGAGAAAATCTGCAGTTCTGTCAGCAGAACTAGAACATACCAAGAAGCTGTTCTAATACAAGGCCGCAGGTCTTCCTGACCTGGGCATGTACCACCACCAGAACAGTAAACATCAGCCATGTTATGTAAATATCCACAGGCCTGCATGTAGGCCAAATGTCTCATTGATTATTAATCAAGTAGGTGTGTATGATGACACCACGAGTGGGTCCACCAATAGACTGATCTAGGGGGTGGCGAAGATGATGTCATATTTAACTCTTTCCTAGTCGGTATTAAACCGGGTGCGAGCAATGGAGAGGGCATTCTGCTTCTTCCTTCTGCACTAGCTCGCAAGGCCGACTTGGACCTCTAAGCATGTTATTCCTTTCTGTAATCTGATATAATGTATGCTGTACATAGGTAGTTTAGTGTAACGTAGTTAGGAAGAAGGTACCTGATTGACTTCAAGAGGGAGTCTAATCACGAGCTTGTCACGCAACATGAAGATTGGCATGGCTAGGATATGATGAATGTATCTATCTGTATTCCTGTTTCCTGAATAAATAACGTAAACATTGAAGAAGCCTGAGAAAGTCTATATCCTGTTTGCGGTGTGGAGAGTCAAGTGATCTCACAGTCTGTGAGACGATGGTGTCGAAGCAAGGTGATAAGAACAGTTTATAACATACAGCACAGCAAAGCACTTGATGTTAGTGCTCATTCTAGGTCTGTGGCTGAAAGTATTAAGCTATGTACACATGCTAGATTAAAGAGGAAATTTACCAAAAAATAGTAGTAGGAGGGAAAAAATAATCAATACATTAAGTGAGAAGTTAAAAAACACAAGAGAAATCAAGAAATGATTGATATTCTCCATGCAATTTGTTCATGTTGTTTGATCTACAATAAGCCTGCTAGTCATCATCTTTACTACCCCCCCCCCCCCCCCTCCCCTCCAGATGATCTAATTGAGAAAAGGTAAAGATGTCTCATGGGAAAAAGGATATCAGCTACTGATTGGGATGAAGTTTGCACGTCAGTAGCTACGAAACGTGTATGGCGGAGCTTAGTGCAAAAGTGGAGAGAGCGGTGTGGCGATGGCGTGTACAGAGGAGTTGTCACAGCGGATGGGGACTGTCGTTGGTGCGCTGATCCGGAGCAGTGCATGGGGTAGAGACCGAGCTAAACTCTGAGGGCATGTAACACTGCTGACATTGTGAAAGTGCCTATCAATTTTAATCGTGTTAATTAAACTGTTTTATGCTATGAGTGTCTATTCTTTTGCATGTGGAGAGTTTTGACTGACCGATCTACAGTTAGCGTGCACGGCTACTGTAATCAGAGCTATGTGTATAGTCTTTATACCTCTGCAATAAGGACAGAAGGTGCTCTATAGATGAGAAGAGGCTCTCCTTTATCTCTGTGGCAAGGCCATGAGGAAAGATGCCAGTGAAGCGAGAAGGCACTTGTAGTGAGCGTCTGTGGATCTGGTGAGTGATATCTTGTGGGGAAATTCATTGAGTGAATCATCTTTGGAATATTGTGGAGCACTGGTGAAACATTTTGAATTGAATAGAAATAATCTGATCCTTTTTTTCAATAAAGCTTTATTGAGCTGAGCAAACTAAAGACATAACATGATTTAGGATGGATATTGCCTTGGTGACGCAGATACTGTTAGGTAGGAGACGGTAGGAGACGGAATATATTCAGAAAACATTATTGCAATTAAGACAGAGCCTTACAATGAGAGTTGAGGCCAGCAATGATAAATGAGGGCAGAGTGTTACACAGCCTGAACCCATTGTAGAGCGTGAAGAATGCTCTCTGGACTGTATTGGAGAAGTACACAAGCTGCTGCTGGTGTCACACACTGTGGCAGAATCACAGCTGTCATCCCAGGCCCGGGACTGATTGCATTAGAGAGGTGGCGTCATTGATTATTTCCTGTGGCCAGACATTTCCATAAAACTTTATAGCTCGCTCATCACTAGGTGATGGATGAAAGATGAAGATAAACTTTGATAAAGAGATTTACAACACACAGCTCCATGCAGAACCTCACAACGTCACCACTAGCCTGACACTAATGAGAGATAAGCTGCAGGTCTCATGTGTGCGCACTACAGTTACGTATATGCTCTGAGCTACACTAGCTATAGTAATGGAATCTAATAGTCCAAATGCAGGCTTAGCTTTTATTATGCAATTCATAAAACATAATTTAACTTTATCCGTTAGCCATTAAAAGTTTTTACTTTTTTTGTTTTTTTAACCTACACAAAACATTATACTAAATTAATGGCGTTACCCCTTAAAGGACCACTATCGCGAAAATAGTAATATTTAAAATACACGTTAACGCATACAAATAAGAAGTACATTTCTTCTAGAGTAAAATGAGCCATAAATGACTTTTATCCTATGTTGCTGTCCCTTACAGTAGGTAATAGAAATCTGACAGAACCGACAGGTTTTGGACTAGCCCATCTTCTCATGGAGGGATTCTCATGGTTTTGTTTAGTTTCAAAAGCACTTAGCGAATGGCAGTTGCTCTGTCTAACTGCTAAAAAAAAGTGTACAGCGAGCAGGGAAGCTGGCTAGCATTATTGTATAAATCCTTTCCAGGGAATGTCTTTATAAAGAATAAAAGCCTTGCTGAGAATCCCCCATGAAGAGAAGGACTAGTTCAAAACCTGTCGGTTCTGTCAGATTTCTATTACCTACTGTAAGTGACAGCAACATAGGAGAAAGTAACTTACTTCTTATTTGTATGTGTTTACATGTTTTTTAAACTTTACAATGTTTCGTGGTAGTGGTTCTTTATCCAAGCTGGGGCGGGGAAATGGGGGGATTAGATTTACTTACATGGGGTTTTTCCCAGTCCCTAGCAGTCTATCAGTACCATCACAGTAGTTCTGCTGCCCTCCAGTGCGCCACTGTCCCCTCCAATCACAGCTGTAGTCGTGGGCTACTGTGCATGCGCAGGCAGATCTGCGCACCTCTCTCAATTGTGCTTCCTTGCCTGAGACGGTCCAAGGAATGGGAGTACAATGGAGAGAGGTGTGCGGATGCACAGTAGCCTGTCGCTACAGCAGTGGTGGGTGGTCTTTCGGAGGGGACAACGGCACCCGTGGGGTACCTAATAGGCTGCTAGTGGCTGAAAGAGGCCCCAGGTAAGTAAATCTAATCTCCTCCCCAGTTCAAATTGCTTTAAGATTCATGACAATTTTTGCATTTCAGCTGTGTCTCTATTGACAAAGCAATAACTACTTTTTTATTACTTAAGCCATCAAAGTGACATATATTATTTTTTACAATCTAGTCTTTCTTTGTTTAATATTTTTTTCAGAGAATCATTTAATTTCATAGGTATTTTACAGGGGAGCAATTGTCATAAATGCAGAAAATGCACATTTTTTTTTTAATTTTCCACTTCCTAAGTTTGCATCACAGTTATAAAACACCAGAAAATATCAAATTTGGCTATTCCTGGTTAAAATTATATAACATATGCCATATTTCATAACTAGTTGGGCATGTAGCATACCACTACAGGCAACCTGTGTCTGTAGTGATTGAATGCAATCGCTAAGGTGCACAGTTTGGACACCGCAGTGTGGTACAGATACATTGCTAGGCAACTGCTCAGCAATGTGCCTATACAGCATTTGGTTCCTGAACTGTCGCCCTAACAATTGCATCCTTTCGCTACAGAAGGCAGCCGTTACAGGTGTCCTCGGATCTTAAGGCCAAGTATAAGGGACAAAAACGGTTAATTAGTTAGGAAGGGGTTAACACTTCATTACAGGGGGTGGGTGAACACTTTACTTTTTAGTCTTTTTTTTTTAATTGTAATGAATAATTTCTGCTATTTTGCTATTTACTAAAGCAGTAATCATTCACTATCAACACGTCCATGTATGTGCATGAACAGTGTCAACAGGGTCAATAGTTTACTTGGGTACTTTGCATTTCTTTGCTGACCAAAAAAAAAAAAAAAAACATAGACTCCAGTGCTTTAGAGCAGGGCTGTGGAGTTGGAGTTGGAGTCGGAGTCGAGGAGTCGGGGCAATTTTGGGCACCCGGAGTCGGAGTCGGAGTTGTGGTTTCAGAAACTGAGGAGTCGGAGTCGCATGGTTTTTGTACAAAATCCACAGCCCTGTTAAGTATTAGACTAAGGAGTCGGAGTCGAGGAGTCGGAGTCTGAGCAATTTTGGGAGTCGGAGTCGTGGTTTCAGAAACTGAGGAGTCAGAGTCGGAGTTGGAGTCGGAAGATTTTTGTACCGACTCCACAGCCCTGCTTTAGAGGAGTAGGACAAGTCCAGCTAAAACTGGGGTACCACAGAATAAAGTTAAAGAGGAGGTCCAAGGAAAAAAAAATTACTTACCTGGGGCTTCCTCCAGCTCCGCTCCCAGCTGGTGGCCCCGGATCCCCTCCATTGCAGATGCCGACCTCACCAGGTTAGCAGTTACTGTGCCTGCGCGAGGATCGCGCTGAAGAGCTCTGGAGTGTTTTGCACAGTAGTTCTGTGTCTGCGCAGAACAATCCAGGCCTCGTGAGCGCGATCGCAAGAGGCTCTCGTGCAAGCGCAGTAGATGCTGGTTAGCATCTGTAACAGAGGGGACCCCGGTTACTGGTTGGAAGAGGAGCTGCGGTGAGGGACTGGCTGGAAGAGGAGCTGCGGCGAGGGACAATTTTTTTGTTCCAACAGTCTTGGAGGAATCTATCCAATGTGGGTTTCCTTGAAAGTAGATTGGTCGTCGTGGGCCAATTGAATGGCCCCCAAGGTCTCCCGATCTGACCCCCTTAGACTTTTATCTTTGGAGTCATCTGAAGGCAATTGTCTATGCTGTGAAGATAGGAGATGTGCAGCACCTGAAACTATGGATACTGGAAGCCTGTGCTAGCATTTCTCCTGCGGTGTTGCTATCAGTGTGTGAAGAGTGGGAGTAGAGGGTTGCATTGACAATCCAACACAATCGGCAGCACATTGAACACATTTTATAACTGGTCAGAAACTTGTAAATAGCTCATGAAAGAATAAAGTTACTTTAAAACCAAGCACACCATAGTTTTTCTTCTAAAATTCCCAATAAGTTTGATGTGTCACATGACCCTCTTCCTATTGAAGAAACAAAAGTTGGATTCAAAATGGCCAACTTCAAAATGGCCGCCATGGTCACCACCCATCTTGAAAAGTTTCCCCCTCACATATACTAATGTGTCACAAACAGGAAGTTAATATTAACAACCATTCCCATTTTATTAAGGTGTATCCATATAAATGTCCCACCCTGTAGATTTTTTATTTTATTTTTTAAACTCCTTGCATCTGTCCTTTAAGCAAAACAAAAGTTTGCCTTCTTATAACAGAAGGTATTTGGGATATTCAGGTTGGAGTGAGCACTTGGTATCTCCCACGATGCATCAGTGCTGAATATGCAAATCATCCTTTTTTGTCCCTGAAAACTATTGAAAACTAGCCACACCTCCAGAACCGCTGGAAGGCAATGATGTGTCAGCTTGTTAATTGTACAGAGTCACAATAATCCAACATGCATACAGACTGTTTCAGATTGGTTGATTCTCATCAGTGCATGGCATGGATTAATGTGGCTCTATTGGTAGGACTTGAAACACCCAGAGTTACAGATTACCTAGCAAGCTCATGGTGAACCAGAACTCCTAGGAGCTGACTAACTAATCAGATGATACACTAGCTGGTCCCCACAGCATGCTTATCCAACCTCCCAGCTGCTTGCACCCTCCTCCTACGTCAGCCTAGGCCCAGCCACTTGTTTATCTTGCGATACAAATGTGTTTAGATGAAACATGACAGAAGCAGCAGCATCTGTCACGCACCATTTAAATACACCTCATTGCTGAGTAATGGAGTGTACTAGGAAGTTTTGCTTACAGTTAAATGACCAATCTTTGGGAAGTATGCATTATTTGTTTGCAGGGTTTTTTTTGTTTGTTTTGCTTTTTTTCTAAATCAAGAGGTAGAGACAGAAAAGTTAATGAACTATATGGTAAAAATGCTATTGTACAAAAACATAGTGGAGTCATGTTGAGGGCTCCATCTGTACCTATAAAAATGATGACCACTTTGGCTATATGACTCTTATTTATTGTACCATCTCATAAAACAACATAGCCTATATGCAATTAATTTTTTCTCTTGAGTTTTCTCCTAGGTCAGTGATGGCTAACCTTGGTACTCCAGCTGTGACAAAACTATAAATCCCATCATGCCTCTGCCTCATACTCACGGGCTACAATTGTCGCCGCAACACGCGGCGCGCTTGTTGCGGCAACAGGTCGCCCGTGAGTATGAGGCACAACACGGGCGCGCACCCCGAACCGACGCTCGTCGCTGCTGTCGCCAGGCGATTGGCGCGGTGAATCGCCTGGCGACAGTTGCCGACGCAACTTCGCTGCAACTGTCGCTAGTCCGCGTGAGTATGCGGACTAGCGACAGCAACCTCTGTCCAGAACACGGAGCTTCCGGCGGCGGGGGAGGAACGTCGGCGACAGCTTCCGTCGCACAGCTGATCCCTCTTCTGCGTGTGTACGCGGAGGGACCTGGCTACGAGCTGTCGCCGGCCTGTCGCGCACACGCTCGCGTGTGCTAGCGACAGGCCACAAATGTAGCCCGTGAGTATGGGCCATTAGAGCTATGAGAGTATTGCAATGCCTCGTGGGACTTGTAGTTCCACCACAGCGGGAGTGCCAAGGTTAGCCATCACTGTCCTAGGTGATAGTTTCATACCTTGGCGATAAAATGCCTATTAAGCTACTGGCAAGCAAGAAAATACTCTTGATAATAAAATAAAATAATTTTTGAAAGTACTTTTTAATTTGAAAAATGCTGAAAAGTTGAAAAATTATCTCCTAGGAGAAAAAAGTGAATTGCATATGGGCCCATGGCCTTTTGAATCACTAGCAGCCAAAAAAATACACAAAATAATTTTGATAGTACATTTTATCCTACTTTTTGGTACTTTTTCCATTGCAAAGTGCAAAATTGAAGAGGAAAATGTATCCCCTAGGAGAAAACTCAGCAGAAAAGGTTAATTGCATGTGGGCCCATATCTGGATGCAGCACTTATCATTTTATGCTCAGTTATTGGCTCCTTGGCCTTCATTCAATTCACTTTTTCTCCTAAGTTTTCTCGTAGGTGATATTTTCACATCTTACCAATAAAATGTCTTTTAAGCCACCAGCAAGCGAGAAAATACTCAGAATAATGTTGGCAGTACTTTTTCACCCAGTTTTAGTACTTCTTCAATTCCTTAAACTTTAATTACTATGCTATTACTAATATGCTATTACTACTTTACTATTGAATAAGGTCTACTGAGTCTATATTTCTTAACAATCAAATTATACCTTCATCATATACCTACGTTCAAATGTCCTTTTTGTTTCGTAGATGAACTTCATGGATGGATGTCTTTTTTCAACCAAACTAACTATGTAACTCAGAAGTCTGAAGCCTTGGAAAATCGCCCTTTTTTCAGCCACTCCTGTTAAGCAGCACTAATGGCTTAGCTGAAACGCTGATATCCTGTGGCAAAATGAGGCTTTATTCACCTCGGAATGCACAGGTAAAATTGCGGACTGCGCAGCCGCGGTACGCTCCGGCAACTATTTTACCTGTGGAATGAGAGCCTGACCCGGGCGGTGGGGTCGGGAGCCAACCGGGGTCTGGCACAGAGAGGAGGACCCGGCGGAAGTAAACGGAGGGTGCGGATGGCGTCCTCCGTTGATACAGAATAAACAAAGGTATTCAACTTTTCTTTACAAATTTTACCTCGAGTCGTAAGTCCTTTAAGCTCAGGATGGGGGATGCACAATGCTTACAGTTTGAAGACTAAGATTAATAGGCACATACCGTATTACATGGGGTAGACCTGGGCGGCCTGTAAGGCCGGGGCGGCTTTACAGATTTCCAACAGATTTCAATTAAATATAAAACTTGACAAATAGGGAAGTCATACAGCAAAATGTCTAATTTTTTTTTTCTTTAAATAACAAATTGTAAATGTTGCATATATAAAACATGTTATGCAGTTTCCATAAATCTCTGCAAATTTGAAGTGCGCTGTCTGCACATGTTAAAGCGGACCCAAACCAAATATTTTTTTTAATACAAAATATTTAGTTGCACCACTCCGACACATACAAAGATAAATAAACACTCCTTCAAGCCTATGAGCATTTCAGTGCATGCTTTTCAGGGCTGCCATCAAAAATCTTTGGGCCCCATACTGGTCAAACCTACTGGCCCCCCTCACTCTCCTCTGCCCCCATGGCAAATCACAATCATTGAAAGCCTGAACACTCTAACGTCCGTGCATCCACCGTAACTGTGCTTGCACGGAATGTTCCCAGCTACAGCAAACCAGAACACTGCATGTGCAGCGCCCCGCAACCCAGCTGTATTTTGTGGACTTCACAGGAGCACAACAGATGGGACAGAAAGGGTATCGAGGGAGCTGATGGTCGGACCACAGGGAGCTGGAAGGAGCCTCAGATAAGTAAAAATTATTTTCTCCTATTTGTCTCAGGTTTACTTTATTCACTAACTGACTAAGGTAACTCCTGGATGAGCCTCCCGACACCTCTCACTACATTAATGAACAGCCAGAAGGACAGACACAGAATGCAGCTGGGGCCTGTGTGTGTGTAGCACGGTTCGCCGGGCCCCAGATTCACTTGATTTGGGCCCCATGCAGCAGTACCTCCTGTGATGCCCTGAAGGCGGCCCTGATGCTTTTCACCCTTTTCTTTTCATAACTAGGGTTATACAGGTGGCAGCCATTACTTCTGAGCTTAGTGGGAGGTTTTAGATCATGGGTTTGTTTTACCATCAGCTACCCTCCCTCACAAGGGTGTCATCTATGTGAAATCTCACACAAGCTGAGATCACCACCCCTGTGACATCTCAGTCTGCGGTTTGTTTTTGTTTTTTATCTCCTCCACCAGTCTGCCGGATTCTGTCCCGGCAATATGAAAGGAAGGGAGGGGTTCCCACAATAAATGTAAAATGTTTTATATTTGTCATCATGCAGCTGAAAAAAGGCTGCTATTTATTATTATAAGTTAGAAAATAGATTTTATTTCTGAAATCTTGTATTTTTAATTTGGGTCCACTTTAAGTTTCCTGTTCATTTGTGAAACTACTCTTATGTATGGTAACAGACAAACTTATTTAAAATCAGGATTATGGTTTATATAAATAGAGTGTGGAAGAAATGATGGAAGAAAGTGGTTAACTTGCTCCTGTCCCAACTTTTTGAAATATGTTGCTGACTCAAAGTCCAAATAAGCATACGGTATACATTTTTCAGAAAAAAAATGAGTACAAAATTGTACAAAGGCAAAAGCCTTTGTACAATTTTTAGGGATGATCAAAGAGATCCAAATTCTCCCGAAATTATGCACTATTTTCATGCAAAAGTATGCAGTTTGAAGATTGATCAATCAATTTAAACCCAGGTTTAAATTGATTGGTACATTTTCAAGCTGCATATATCTGCATACAAATTTGCATACATTTACATCAACTTGGAACAATTTGCGTATCTTTGATCATCCCTAACTATTTTCACTTAAATGTGGGGCTTAAATGATTTGAAAATAATTGCATTGTTTTTATTTATATTTTTCAATTTCTGAAAATGGAGTTCATAGGCAAATTTAAGGGGGGGGGGGGATTACTGGTGCCCAGAATCCCCCCTCAGACCAGGGCGGACAGACACAAGATGCTGCTGCCTGCAGTACCGCCCAGTCCCCTTTCTTTCTATAGTCTACAGTTGACTTTGGATGTAGCAGCAGCTTGTGTATAGTGCATGGAGCAGCTCTGGGGAACATGTTAGAGCACAGAGCCACGTGTCAGCCAGCCTTGTGCCCTTGCTGTGTGCTAGTAAAGAAGGAAGTCGGGACCTTGCAAAATGCTTCACTTCCCTCTTCATTATCGAAGTTGACTGTCCTCATTATAATCTGTATCCAAACTGCTCCTTAAAGGGAACTAAGCACCCTTTCTTTCACTGGAATTTCTCCTAGCATAGAAGCTGCCATGTTCCCTCATTCCCTTCTCACAATCGTTATTTATAGAAGTCAGAGATGCTATTTTGACACATTCAGATAATCTCTTTGAAGAAACTGTCCTAATTACCCACCCCCCTCTGTTTATGAAAAGGTATTGTTTACTTCTTGGTTATGACAACAATAAAACAATTCGCTTCCTGAAATCTTTGCGGCAGGCCTGCAGAAGTAGGCTAATAAAACTACTTTGAATATAAAATAACAGGTAAAATGGAAGTTTATTTTAATAATGAGACATATTGTTGGCATGCATTTTTCATGTGCTATTGAGATACCCTGGGTGCTACAAATGGTGATCGGTTCGCTTTAATGATCTCGTTGCTGATCAGGAGCAGATTGGACATGTCAGAAATAATTGTCAGATCCCATCAATCGGACGGGAAATTGCATTGTGTTTACCCAACAAAATGTCCTACCATATTATTATATTTTGCATGGAAGTGTGGGATCTTTCAATAATCCCCCACTTAAAAATCCCGGATTTGCCCCTGGAACTTGTTTTCATTTTTTAAAGCCCAAATATTTGCCCCATAATTGTGGCTTTGAAACGTGTAGTTTTGGTTAATTAAACTAAATGGATTCACACTGAAAAAGGATCTTGGGTCCTTATTAGAGATGTCGCGAACCTCCGATTTTCGGTTCGCGAACCGGGTTCGCGAACTTCCGCAGAAGGTTCGGTTCGCGGAAAAATTCGCGAACCGCAATAGACTTCAATGGGGAGGCGAACTTTGAAAAATAGAAAAAATTATGCGGGCCACAAAAGTGATGGAAAAGATGTTTCAAGGGGTCTAACACCTGGAGGGGGGCATGGCGGAGTGGGATACATGCCAAAAGTCCCGGTGAAAAATCTGGATGTGACGCAAAGCAGCGTTTTAAGGGCAGAAATCACATTGAATGCTAAATTGCAGGCCTAACGTGCTTTCAAACATCTTGCATGTGTATACATCAAACAGGGAGTGTAATTAGAGTACTGCTTCACACTGACACACCAAACTCACTGTGTAACGCACCGCAAACAGCTGTTTGTGTAGTGACGGCCATGCTGGACTACTGCGCAACATGGCGTGATTGCTCTTCCTCACTCAGTGATGTCAGGTAATGTGTGACTTCCTTCTCAACTTTCCATGGCATTGTTAAAAAGCTTACGTTTTGTTTTTAATTTACATTTTCTACTTGCTGTGTACTTGTTCAGTACCGCTACAATGAGAATCCTGTGGAGGCGGGCAAGTCTGCCATTGTGACCCTGGGTAATGGCCGGGGAATGAGAGGTTTGAATCCGGTGTGGAGCCTGAGCAACGGCTACCACTACACATCCAAGGAGGGCAGCGGGCAGGCATGCACGCCCGCCCGCCCCGAGGTAGTGACCAAAAATAACAATACAGGAGGAGGACTTTCGAGGCCCTGCTGTGTATTTGAAATGAATGTACTTTAAATCCTTTAACGAGAACCAGTTATGGCGGGCAAAGATGACACCACATTCCTTTCACGAGAATCATATGGAGGCGGGCAAGTCTGTCATTTGTGACCCCGGGTAATGGCCAGGGAATGAGGGATGGAATCCGGTGTGGAGCCTGAGAAACGGCTACCACTACACATCCAAGGAGGGCAGCAGGTAGGCATGCACGCCCGCCCCGAGGTAGTGACCAAAAATAACAATACAGGAGGCGGACTTTCGAGGCCCTGCTGTGTATTTGAAATGAATGTACTTTAAATCCTTTAACGAGAACCAGTTATGGCGGGCAAAGATGACACCACATTTCTTTCACGAGAATCATATGGAGGCGGGCAAGTCTGTCATTTGTGACCCCGGGTAATGGCCGGGGAATGAGGGATGGAATCCGGTGTGGAGCCTGAGAAACGGCTACCACTACACATCCAAGGAGGGCAGCAGGTAGGCATGCACGCCCGCCCCGAGGTAGTGACCAAAAATAACAATACAGGAGGCGGACTTTCGAGGCCCTGCTGTGTATTTGAAATGAATTAACTTTAAATACTTTAACGGGAATCCGTTATGGAGGGCAAGTCTGCCATTGTCACCGCGGGGAATGAAGGTTGGATTGCGGCCCGAAGTGGGAGCCTGCTGAGACCCATCCTGTAGCTGCCCTGACCGTGCTTTGCAGACCAGGCATCTGTGGTCAGATGGACCCTTGAGCCAGCGGAAGACAAACCAAGTCGAAAGCATTTGCCAAGAATGTTTTACGGAGGGCAAGTTTTTTTGCCCTTTTTTTAAATTTTTTGAAAATGATAGATGGTTGTATTTTTAAATTGTTTGAAAGTTTAGATGGTTGTATTTTTAAATTGTTTGAAAGTTTAGATGGTTGTATTTTTAAATTGTTTAAAAGTGTATCCATTCTTCCTCCCCCCAGCCACGAACAATACCATGGGAACGTGGAGCAGCAGAAGCCCCCTGTGACGGCTGCCACGGTTGTTCTCCGCTGCTTGTCTTTTGAGGGGTGCTTCTTTTCCTCAGGTGTTCTTGCCATAGCTGTTTGTGCTTTCTCTCCAGGTGCCTTCATAAAGCACTTGTCCCTACGTGACAGTTGGCCTTTCCACGGCTCAATTTTTGCTGGCAGAGACAACAGATGGCTTTGCTCCGATCTGAGACACACACGTGAAAAAATTTCCAAACCGCTGAGCCCCCCTGGGCTGATGGCGCTACGGTGGCATCAGCAGCAGCTGACGTTGAAGGGCATGTGTGCTCCCTGGCCATAGCTGGGTAGTTAGATGCAGTGAGCTGGGTTCACTCAACAGTAAAGGTACTTAAGATGCAGTGAGGTGGGTTCTCACTCAACACAACAGGTAGTTAGATGCAGTGAGGTGGCCAGGTGGGTTCACACTCAACACAACAGGTAGTTAGATGCAGTGAGCTGGGTTCACTCAACAGTAAAGGTACTTAAGATGCAGTGAGGTGGGTTCTCACTCAACACAACAGGTAGTTAGATGCAGTGAGGTGGCCAGGTGGGTTCACACTCAACACAACAGGTAGTTAGATGCAGTGAGCTGGGTTCACTCAACACAACGCTAGGTATATGCAGTGATGATGTGGGTTAAGTAAACACAACAGGTACTGGGTAGTTAGATGCAGTGAGCTGGGTTCACTGAACAGTATACAGTAAAGGTACTTAAGATGCAGTGAGGTGGGTTCTCACTCAACACAACAGGTAGTTAGACTTAGATGCAGTGAGCTGGGTTCACTCAACACAACGCTAGGTATATGCAGTGATGAGGTGGGTTAAGTAAACACAACAGGTACTGGGTAGTTAGATGCAGTGAGCTGGGTTCACTCAACACAAAGCTAGGTATATGCAGTGATGAGGTGGGTTAAGTAAACACAACAGGTACTGGGGTATATGCAGTACTGGGTAGTACAATGTGCAGCTCCCTGTCACACACACAGGCAGTCATGTGCTGGGCTGCTGGCAGTGGCACACACACTATCAATTAGCAAGGCTGTGCATGCAACAAAAGTGTCAGAAAAAAAAAATGTACAGGTTGAGCTCTGAAAAGAGCTGTTGCTGGGTGCTTTAAAAGCAATATTAATCAGTCAGGAACAAGCAAAGCAGCCTAGAACCTAACTAATCTGTCCCTAAGAGAAAAAGTCTGCAGCAGCTGTCCCTTTCCTCTCTCTAGCAGGCACACGAGTGACTGTAATGGCCGCCGGAGGCTGCCTTATATAAGGGGGGGTGGGGCTCCAGGGCTTACTGTAGCCTGAATGGCTACAATGTGCCTGCTGACTGTGATGCAGAGGGTCAAAGTTGACCCTCATAGTGCATTATGGGGCGAATCGAACTTCCGGAAAAGTTCGCCTGGCGCAGGCGAACGCGAACCCCCAATGTTCGCCTGGAACCGTTCGCCGGCGAACCGTTCGGTACACCTCTAGTCCTTATTCAATTCATTCTTTCTCCTCCTAGGCCATATTTTAACACCATTCATAAAATGTCTTTAAAGAGACTCTGTAACAAATTTTTCAGCCTTAGTTCTTCTATCCTATAAGTTCCTATGCCTGTTCTAATGTGCTCTGGCTTACTGCAGCCTTTCCTAATTGCACTGTCTCTGTAATAAATCATATCTCCTTTCCTCTGTGGTGTCTGTCTGGCTAAGGCTTGAATGTGTGGAATGTGCAGGGCTTCTGGTGAATGGATAGAAGCGATACACACCCTCTGCAGGCCCCCTGCACACTCTGTATGACTCACACACTCAGTTTATGTGAGCCTATCACAAGCTGGTTAGTTTGTTTGTAAACACTGCCTAAAACTGTTAATTACAAGCCAGGATTGCAGCAGAGAGTGGCAGAAACAGCACCGAGGGGCACAGGAGAAAATAAGGAATAGAACGGTATGCTTTTTAGTGTAAGAATATTAGAGTACAGACTCTCTTTAACTGCTTCGGAACGAAGCAGTATGAATCTAAGTCCAGCACTCCTGCTTCGGCACTCCGCGTTACCGCCGATCTCGCCGCTCTGCACCCAATGCTATTTGCTCGCTCTGCCGTCTTTAACCTAGGTTCTCAACGTGTGGTACGCATACCCCAGGGGGTACTTCTGATGGTTCCAGGGTGTAATGGGGCTTGATATACTTAACCAAGAGTAACACATTTAGAGTTTTAGAAAATGATAAATCTTATTTAACCATTTCTGCCACTGGGACCTGAGCCTTATGTCCGCAGCGGCAGCTGCTACAGCTGCAGGGCCGCAATAGTTACGTCCCTGCAGCTTGGGGGGCTGTGCGGGCGATCATGGGGGCAGATTTTATTTATTTATTGTATTTATAAAGCGCCAACATATTACGCAGCGCTGGGCGTTAGTTTAGGTTACAGACAATATTTAGGGGTAACATATAGCAATATGACAATACAGGAATACAAGAAAAACCAGATCATGCAGCACAGTATGAGTACAAGGTAATGCTTAGTCAGTCACTGGATGGAGTATGGAGATTAGGCAAGTTAGGTTCACTCAAATGCATAGCATGGGTTCACAGTAATGGAGGTGCATGATCAGGTAGGACACAAAAGGAGGAGGACCCTGCTTACAATCTAGAGGGAGATGTAGGGACACAAAAAGGTAGGGGTCCAGAGTTCAGCTGTGGGTTTAAAGCACTTGTGAGGGGTAGTAGGCCAGAGTGAAAAGGTGAGTTTTGAGGGCCTTCTTGAAGATGTTGAAGAAGGGGGCTGCCCTAATGGGTGGAGGTAGGGAGTTCCATAGTGTTGGAGCAGCTCTTGAGAAGTGCTGGAGGCGTGCATGGGACTGGGTGATGCGGGGGGCGGTCAGGCAAAGTTCATTGGAAGAGTGGAGTGAGTGGCTAGGTGTGTACCTCTGAGTAAGATCGGAAATGTAGGTTGGACAAAATGTAAAATTTGTTGGCAGCTGTGCATGCATGGAACAATGCAAATACGGAGGGGAAGCCAGGAATCTCAGTGATGTACTTCCTGTCCAGCAAAAGTATGTCACTCACTGGGTGAGGGGCAGCAAAAGGCATGGGGGGAGGACGATATGCAAATGATGATGGCTGATAGTTTTGTTCTACCTGCTCACCTGCCGTGTGATGTCATACCTGTACCGCTCTGTCTCCCACCTCCTCTTTCCAGCAGAATCAGAATCAGAATCTTTATTTCGCCAAGTGCGACCTAGGTCGAACCCGGAATTGGTTGTGGTTCACATGGCAGTGGCAATAGGCAATAGACAATAACATAAACAGCGAGACAGTCGTAGAAGATAGCAATAATACAAGCAAGACAGGCAATAGTACAACGAGACAGGCATTACAAGCAAGACAGGCAATAGTACAACGAGACAGGCAGTACCTGCACCTTTTTAACGGTCTAAACAAGTAAGTTCATTAAAAGAGTCCGCCCCTAGAGTACAGCTCTGCCAAGAAGAGTGCCAGGGTAATCGCTGGGTTCTTTACTGGCCTGGGCTCCAGAGAGCCTTGACTAGGCTGATTGGATAAAAGACCGGAAGCGACTAGCGTACCGACGAGAGGCAGGAGTTCAGCAGGAGGGCTGCTTGGGGAAAAAAGGTGTCCCTACGCCTGTTAGTCCTTGGGCGGGTGGTCCTGAAGCGTCGGCCCGATGGGAGAAGCTTAAAGAAGTGGCAGCCTGGGTGGGATGGGTCCTGGGAGATCCTGTTAGCCCTTGTTTTCATTCTAGTGGTGTAGAGGAGGTCTAGACGTGGCAGAGGAGAGCCAATGATCCTTTCCGCTGAGCTGATAACTCTTTGAAACTTATACTTATCACTGGCGGTTGCTCTTGCATACCACACGATAATGGCGGAGCAGAGGGTAGCAGAACACATTGTTTGCCCACATGCTGTGTCTGTACAGTGTTGGCCCGGTGATGTTGCCCGAAGGATCGGGTGTAGAGATGGGCCGAGCAGTATCCAGCGAACTTCCGCTGTTCGCGTTCTCCGTGAACTGTGAACATATGGCGTGTTTAATCCGCCCCCTATACATCGTCATGGAGCCAAACTTTGACCCCTTAACCCATAGTGAGCAGACACATGGCAGCAAATCAGCTAGCACCTCCTCCTGGACCACCCACCCCCCCTATCAAAAAGTGGTTGGATTCACTTTCTGCTGGCTGCTGACTGTGAGAGCAGGGTCAGACTTGCTGCAGATAGGTAGGGAAAGCATTAGCTAGGTCTGTGTTCTTGTTCCTCACTTGCTGTGAAAGCACCCCAAACAGCCCTTTTGAGGGCTAGCACATCTGTCTCCTGTTTTTTGTTTGTGTGACACTCCACAGCCCACTGACACCCAGAGCTGTGTGCACACTACTGCTGTTGCTACATTAACCATTTCTGCCACCCGGACGTGAAGCTCACGAACAGGCGGCTGCTCTGCTGCGGTGCCGTGCCCCGTGGTGTCCCCCCGGTAGCCCTGGGATCAGTGAATGGGAACATGGTTCCCGATCACCGATCCGTGTCCCCCGCAGAAAAACCAAAGCGCTCTTACAAGAGGCTTCAGTCTTTCTGCGTGTCAAAATTTCCGCATCCCCCTTGTGCTTCCACTTAGCGAGAAGCACAAGGAGGGAAAAAAAACGAAGTTGGCCATCTTGTGGCCAAATAGTAAAACTACATCTACATATTTTTTACATTACAATTTACACATATAACAACATTAAAAATTAACGGTTTATTTCCCACACCAAATTATTACCCAAATGAAATTTTTAATGGAAAAAAAAAATTACAATAAAAAAAAAATATAAAAATAAATAGTTACCTAAGGGTCTGAACTTTTTAAATATGCATTTGAAGGGGGTATGCTACGAACAATTTTTAAATTATAAGCTTGTAAATAGTGATGGACGCAAAACGGAAACAATGCACCTTTATTTCCAAATAAAATATTGGCGCCATACATTGTGATAGGGACAAAATTTAAATAGTATAATAACCGAGACAAACGGGCAAATAAAATACATAGGTTTTAATTATGGTAGCTTGGATTATTTTACAGCTATAATGGCCGAAAACTGAGAAATAATGAATTTTTTCCATTTTTTTCTTATTCATCCGGTTAAAATGCGTTTATAAAAAAATAATTCTTAGCTAAATGACCCACCCAAAGAAAGCCTAATTAGTGGCGGAAAAAACAAGATATAGATCAATAAATTGTGATAAGTAGTGATAAAGTTATTAGCGAATGAATAGGAGGTGAAAATTGCTCTGATGCATAAGGTGAAAAATCCCCGCGGGCTGAAATGGTTAACTTTAAGACACAGTACCACTCCTGTGCATTATTATTTCACTGTATTCTGATAGTACTATTGCATTTCTCTGTGTGAGACACTCCACAGCCCACTGACACCCAGAGCTGTGCATAATGTGATTTCAGCCCTTATGGGATTAAAACCTGACTTTGCTTCAACTCCATAATTTTTGGTGGGACTTTTGGCATGGAACCCCCTCCGGCATGCCACAGTCCAGGTGTTAGACCCCTAGAAAAAAACTTTTGTGGCCAGAAACAGTCGTTGTAGGTCTTAAAATTTGCCTGCCCATTGAAGTCTATGGCGGTTTGCATGTTTGCGAACATTTGGGGAAGTTCAAGTTCGCCGATGGAAAATTCTATGTTCGCAACATCTCTAATCAGGTCCCGATCCCCCACTAGCTGCCATCCATTTGGCATGTGTGTATGGGCCTTAACAGGCATCAGAAACAGAAGTGAGACAACATCCTTCAATGCAGACAGTGATAAAGGCCTGAAAGTACAGTATGTCCACCTACATTTCCCATGTTAAAAGCTGTGACAGTGGCTCTATGTCTTCCCAATTCTTAACAAAATAAATATAAAAAATAAAAGGTTTGAGAACTTATGGAAAATTTTCACAACTTCGTTAGATTGTGCATTAGTACATTTTTGAACAGATTTGTGATGCAGTCATTACCTCAGTAATCGAGTGAATACATGCCTCTCTTTAGTAGTTCAGGAAACACACAGCATGGGTCACATCCATTTGTCTTTGCTTAGAAGGGTCCTCATTTACCTGCAGTGAGTCACTACCTCACGGAACATGTGTAGGCTGTTTTGAAATTCAGAGGCCCATGGCAAAGAGGACACGGGGCATTATCACTCGTAAAATGTTTAGAGAATTCTTATGTTGTCACATTGAAAACCAGAAGCCGTGACAGACATCACCCTGTAGCTATAGAGGGAGGGACACCTGACCCGTCCTAGCTTGTATTGTACAGCTAGTTTTGATGTTTTCAGCTGGCCCCTCCCAAACCCACAACTTCCTATTTGTCACTGTTGGACTTCAGTAAACCTTTCAGAGAAGGTGACATACACACAGATTGTGTGGGAAAATAAAACGAGTAAAACAAGGACAATTTAGGTGTGCTGAGATGGAAGACATTACTACATGTGTACTTTCTATGTTTACCGTAATAGGCCTCAATTCACTAAGCTTTTCTCCTGTCTTTAATAACGTTTCTAGAGTTGTTACCATGGTGATAAGGCATGTGGTATTTAGGAAACATTTTACCTCAGGCAAACCTAAAGTTAACTCTTCTGTCTTTAAGTTAACTCTCCAATCCTTAAAATAACTCCAGAGTTAAAGACAGGCTGTTTATTAACTGCGTGTGAAAATAACTACAGAGGAGGTAAATTAACTACAGAGGAGGTAAATTAACTACAGAAGAGGTAACTTAAGGAATGAAGAGATAAGATAACTCTCTCACTGTGTGAGATAAGTTTTCTCTTTCCTTATTATCTCCAGCATGATCTTAGTGAATTGAGGCCTATATTTTTTGCAACATACATGCACTGTAGGTTAAACAAATCTATAACATTCTTAACAAGGTACAAAGTAGACAAGCGGCTCTGGATTCAAACAAAAGGTGACATTTTATTTTCTCAGTGTAGGTTAGACTGTAACCCGAAACTTGATCAGGGCCAGACCTTCTGCCAGTGGTTTGTCTATGGCTGCAAAAATTAGACCACTCTAGGAGAACCAAACCGAGGAGATTATAGTCAGGACAAAGTGACCTCCCCTCCGCCACTGATTATGTTATCTTTTTTAGACTGCAAAGACCACAGAAAGAACGTGCATCTGTTTAGAACCAGATCTGCAGAGTCTTCATCTATAGCCCTTTCACACTGCAGGATTTTTTGAAAACTGCAATGATTTTTCTATACCCAAATTGAACTATTTTTTTTCTGTCTCTCTAATTCCTCCTCCCCACCCTCTCCCCACCTCCAACCAAACAATGTATCCCAAACTGCGTACAATCTCTTGTATACTCATATCCAGGTTTCTTAACTCATGTGGGTCACAATCCTGCAGAGCAACACATTCCTCCATGCTGTTTTGGCTCCACGCATGCTGTTACAATACAGCCCTACCCAGTCAGAGCAGGATTATCCACCAGGCAACCTAGGCAGGTGCTTGGGGCCTAGTGGGTGTCAAAGGGCCCACCTACCACCATCTTCAACCTCTCTCCACTTCAGTTTACCAAAGGGGCCCCAAATCTACTACCTTGCCTAATCCCCCTTTACATCTTAATCCATCTCGGCCTATCCTACATCATCATGTCTCAGAATCTCTATAGCTGATCCAACACCAAATGACAACATCATGGGCCTGATGGAGGGACCTACAATAATATTACCATGAGCAGGCAGTGCCAGCAGAGGACCAATAAACATGACCTGTGGTACATTGGTAACACATGTTATATTACATACTTAACATGTGTTAGCATAGCAACGTTTGTGTTAGCCATGTGCTGTAGTTTGCGCTAATTGCACAGTGTGTGGTACATTGCTTGCATTAGTACCGGCAATATTCCAGGCGCACAAAAGTATTGTAGGTTTGTGCATCAGCCACCATATGTGGTGCTGCTCCCCAGCCAATCAATAGATTGCGGGAAGGTCAGTGGCTGTAATAGCCAGGGCCGGAGCTACCATAGGAAAAAATGGGCAATTGCCCCAGGGCCCCAGAGCCTGTAGGGGCCCCCAAGGTGTCCCTCCCCCTTCTTAACTGTTGCTCCCCAGGGACTCTGCAGAGTCTGTTAAGTTGGGAGGTGATTGGGGAAGGGTCAGCAGCCATCTCAGGGGCCCAGGAGGGAAATTTGGCTGCAACAAAGGGCCTCTAATGGCGCTTTTTTGGTTGGGGGATGTCTGTTGGGGGGCCTCCAGGCTAATTATGCCCTAGGACCCAATTGTTACTTGAACCGGCACTGGTAATAGCCATAGACCTATCCAGTTGGTGGGGTGAAGGTAAGTGCCATGGGTGCCACACTAATTCTCAGCAGTGACAGCAGGAGACAAGGCCAATGTGATGCTGCCATAGCTTATCTCCTGAAAATGACAGTGACTTGGAAGTACCAGTGTGACATTGTTGGAACATTGGGGGTTAGTAAGCAGCATATTGACAACAGGGGATAAGAGCTGTGTAATTGTTCCTTGTCATGGCTGCACCAGTTCAAATGCACCCCTAGCCTCTCATCCCCACTGCACTCAAGGCTGGTGGCTCTTTTGCCTCTGCCTCTGCCCAGCTCTGTGTGACACCTCTCATAAATGAACATTGAATAGACAGGTGACCATGCGTCCTCTTTTCCCCGGACAGGTCCTCTTTTTCAGACCTGTCCGGGGCATCCGGACGGTTTTTTGAATTGTCCGGGGAAGAGAGCCGTTTGGAGCCAAACACGAGCCGGCTCTTTAAAGGGAGCCGAGCGGCCAAGCGCAAGGAAGAGCCGATACTTCTAAAGAGAGGCTGCTCTCTCCACTTCCCATTCTCTGCATGCCACGTGATTACACTGGACGTGCAGGGAGAGCAGGCAGAGAGCGCACGGCTGATGAAGATCATCACAGAGAAAACTTCAGGGGCAGGTGGGAGAGAGAATATCATTTAAGTTGCACGCTGCGCTCTGCAAATGGGAGATGGGGGCTCACTGTGAATGAGTGAGGGAGATGGGGGCGAGGTTGGTCTTTTCTGCGTGCAAGGGGAGAAGGGAGCTGGCAGTCCTGACTCCTAAAAGCTGCAGCAACAACTCCCACAGCAGCTGTTACATGCACACATCGGGGACTCGAGGGTGAGTGCTGAGCCTGAACTGACAGTAGAGCAGTCACAAGCAGGGCTCTCAGTGTAACTTGCTGATCCTCCTCCCTCCCTCCCCCGCAATGATGCTTTCCCTGTTAGGGTTGCCAGGTCGGCTGATGGAGAAAACCGGACAGGGGGTGCAGTTAGGGGTGGAGTTAGGGGCGGAGTCAGAAGCGCACTTTTATGTAGAGTGGGGCTAAGCAATGGGCTTTTTTAAAAAAATTTTTTATAGTATTTATATCGCACTGACATCTTCTGCAGCACATTACAGAGTACACAGCCATGTCACTAACTGTCCTCACCAGTAGTACTGGTCCAGTGCACATAAGAGACAGTTTTTCACCAGTAACTGCACATAAGAGACAGCTTTTCACCAGTAAATGCACATTATAAGAGACACCTTTTCGCCAGTAAATGCACATAATAAGAGACAGCTTTTCCCCAGTAAATGCACAAGAGACAGCTTTTCACCAGTAAATGCACATAATAAGACACAGCTTTTCACCAGTAAATGCACATAATAAGAGACAGCTTTTCACCAGTAAATGCACAAAAGAGACAGCTTTTCACCACTAAATGCACATAATGACAAACAGCCAGTGTTCCCAGTATATGTAGCCAGGGATATATGTGCCCAGTATATGTAGCCAGGGGGTATATATGTCCCAGTATATGTAGGCAGGGGTGTAAATGTCCCAGTATACGTAGGCAGGGGTATATATGTCCCAGTATATGTAGCCAGGGGGTATATGTGCCCAGAATAGGTAGCCAGGGGGTATATGTGCACAGAATAGGTAGCCAGGGGCTATATGTGCCCAGAATAGGTAGCCAGGGGCTATATGTGCCCAGAATAGGTAGCCAGGGGCTATATGTGCCCGGAATAGGTAGCCAGGGGGTATATGTGCCCGGAATAGGTAGCCAGGGGGTATATGTGCCCGGAATAGGTAGCCAGGGGGTATATGTGCCCGGAATAGGTAGCCAGGGGGTATATGTGCCCGGAATAGGTAGCCAGGGGGTATATGTGCCCGGAATAGGTAGCCAGGGGCTATATGTGCCCAGAATAGGTAGCCAGGGGCGGGGGGAAGGGGGGCAATCTCCCCCCCCCTTCTTCCCTCACCTTAGGGTGCTGTCTCTCTCCCCCGCTGTCTCCTCCAATATTGATGTGCAGGCTGGCGGGTGGCTGCGGGCGGAACTTACCTCTGTGTCGCAGGCGCCGGAAGTTCGGGTCCCGCAGCCGCTGAGTTTCGACTCAAAAAAGATCCGGATCAAAGATCCGAATCATTCATGAGCCGGACAACACTATTCAGACTGATAGTGTTGTCCGGCTCATGAATGAGATTCTCAGCGGCTGCGGGACCCGAACTTCCGGCGCTGGAGCAACACAGAGGTAAGTTCCGCCTGCAGCCACTCGCCAGCCCTGCACATCATATTGGAGGAGACAGCGGGGGAGAGAGAGCACCCTAAGGTGAGGGAAGGGGGGGAGATTGCCCCCCTTCTCCACCGCTGCTCCCAGCTGTCTCTCTGCTGCGCTGTTCTCCTCCTGCGCTGCGGGGGGGCTCTAAAACCGGACAACTTAATTGTCCGGTTTAGCATGTTTTTTTACACTGGACACAGCGCACAAAAACCGGACTGTCCGGTGTAAAACCGGACACCTGGCAACCCTATTCCCTGTGCAACAAGCTAAGTGCACCGGGAGGAGAAAGAACTTATAGGGCACACGCTGCAGGGAACTGGAGGATTAGATGTCAGGTATTATTTGCTGCAGCTCCTGACTATCCTGTCAACTTGCTCTTTTGTCCTGACTCCTCAACCCTTCCTACTCTAACAGACCCTTTCCTCACCCTCAGCAGGCTGCAGCCAGTCACCTCTCTGCCAACTAGCCACTCTCCCCTCACTTTTAGCAGCTTGCTGTAATTTATCATCCTGCTGTCACCCTCCCCTGCTGCTAGCTCTCTGCCACCCTTTCCTTGCCTGCTGTCTCTTCTTTGCTACCCTCCCCTCCTCTCCCCTCACTGCCTCCCCCTGTCCCCTCTATACCAGCCTCCCCTCCCCTGCTAACCCCCTCTGCCACCCTCCCCTCCTGTCACCTGTATACCGCCCTCCCCTTCTGACCCCTCTGCCACCTTTCTGCCATCCTCCCCTCCCATCACCTCTCTGCCATCACCCTCTCCCCTGCTGACCCCTCTCTGCAACCCTACCCACCTGTCACCTCTATACCACCCTTCCGTCGCCTGTTGTCTCCCCTCTGCCACCCTCCCTTCCTGTCCTATGCCACCCTCCCCTCCACTGCTAACCCCCTCCCCTCCACTGCTAACCCCCTCTGCCACCATCCCCTCCTGTCACCTCTATACTACCCTCCCCTGCTGTCTCCTATCTGCCACCCTCCCCACCTGCCACCTCTTATACCACCCTTCCCTGCTTTCACCTCACTGACATCTTCTGCAGCACTTTACAGAGTACATAGTCATGTCACCAACTGTCCTCAGAGGAGTTCACAATCTACTACTACCATAGTCATGGTCTAATGTCCTACCATAGTATTATTATTATGTATTTATATAGCACTGACATCTTCTGCAGCACTTTACAGAATACAAAGTCATGTCACTCACTCTACTCAGAGGAGCTCATAATCAAATCTTTCCATAATAAAAGTCTAATGTCTCTACCATATTATTGTGTATTTATATAGCACAGACATCTTCTGCAGAACTTTACAGAGTACATAGTCATGTCACTGACAGTCCTCCGCGGAGCTCACAGTCTAATCCTGTCAAGGCCTAACCTCTTACCATATTATTATTATTATGTATTTATATAGCAGGGATATCTTTCTCCTCAGCACTTTACAGAGTACATAGACATTTCCCTCAGAGCAGTTGACAATTGAGTCCATAGCCATATTGGATAGTGGTAGCTGTCACTCTCACACTTTCCTTTTTTTGGGTGGAGGGGTGGGCGGAGGGTGCTATCTGAATAATCAGCACCGGGTGTCAAATACCCTAGGTACGCCACTGCGAAGGAGGTGGGATGCAGACAGCGGTTGGAGAGGCGGTCTGTCTACGGTAGCGGGTTAGGTTGCGCTGGTATGAGAAGAGAAGTGATGGAAGAAGCTGCAGCGGAGTTGGTGAGACCATACCCATATAAATATAGTTGTGTATTTGTAGATACCTCCATTTATGTATGCACGTGGCGGGACTGCCGTTCTGGTATACACATGTATAATATATTGCTGAGACCCTCACTGTACTGTACATATATGTTTGTGGGGAAATGTGCTGCCAATCTCATAGCATTTGTGGGAAAATGTGCTGCTAATCTCATAGCATTTGTGGGAAAATGTGCTGCCAATCTCATAGCATTTGTAGGAAAATGTGCTGCCAATCTCATAGCATTTGTGGGAAAATGTGCTGCCAATCTCATAGCATTTGTGGGAAAATGTGCTGCCAATCTCATAGCATTTGTGGGAAAATGTGCTGCCAATCTCATAGCATTTGTAGGAAAATGTGCTGCCAATCTCATAGCATTTGTGGGAAAATATGCTGCCAATCTCATAGCATTTGTGGGAAAATGTGCTGCCAATCTCATAGCATTTGTGGGGAAATCTGCTGCCAGTCTCATAGCATTTGTGGGGAAATCTGCTGCCAGTCTCATAGCATTTGTGGGGAAATGTGCTGCCAATCTCATAGCATTTGTGGGGAAATGTGCTGCCAATCTCATAGCATTTGTGGGGAAATGTGCTGCCAATCTCATAGCATTTGTGGGGAAATCTGCTGCCAGTCTCATAGCATTTGTGGGGAAATCTGCTGCCAATCTCATAGCATTTGTGGGAAAATCTGCTGCCAATCTCAAAGCATTTGTGGGGAAATCTGCTGCCAATCTCATAGCATTTGTGGGGAAATGTGCTGCCAATCTCATAGCATTTGTGGGGAAATGTGCTGCCAATCTCATAGCATTTGTGGGGAAATGTGCTGCCAATCTCATAGCATTTGTGGGGAAATGTGCTGCCAATCTCATAGCATTTGTGGGGAAATGTGCTGCCAATCTCATTGCATTTGTGGGGAAATGTGCTGCCAATCTCATTGCATTTGTGGGGAAATATGCTGCCAATCTGATTCCATTTGTGGGGAAATTTGTGGGGAAAAAACGGCCCTCCATGCCTGCAAAGATGGACAGCACACTGCTAAGGTCTTGTATATTTGGCCCCGCCCATGGCCACACCCACATGCTGTTGTGATCGTCCTCTTTTTTGGAAATCAAAATATGGTCACCCTAATAGACATAGCTTGTCATTTGAATTACCATTAGTATAATAGTGAAGTCTTACTTTTACTCAGTCCAGCTTCACACTGCCAACCCAAGAAAGCTGTGTGATCAGCTGAAAAAGCCGATGGAGATGACTGCGGCAGTGCACAATAATCTACATCCTGGCTGCAGGCCAAGCAGGAAGTGAAGCTCTCTAGCGCTCACTTCCTGTTGGTGACGTTCAAATTGCGCGCAGGTGTGCGCATGCGCACCACAATGAGAACTCAAAAACCTTTTTTTTTAAATTGCGGCGCCATAGACTTACATGATTTCCAGTCCATGCATGTCGCTACGCAAATTAAACACCAAAGCGTTGTTACGGCGCAAACGTCACTTCCGGCATATCAAATCGGTATGAAAGGCCCTATTACCCTGCAGTAAAAACAGGGTAACGCTACACACCAGTGTGAAAGGGGCCTCAAGGTTTCAGGCCTTGTCCACAGTGAATAATTCTGCATGTCAACTCACTGCTCGTACTATGGGGCTGTTCACAGTACTACATTGTAAGGGATCGTGTTATTCTAACTCGCTGCATGCAGGCTTTGTATTAAAGTCTATGGCCAGTCACCATTGCAGTTCACAGTCATTATAACACATGCATTATGCAACTGACCTCTGTGAACCTAGCCTCAGGCTGTATATTAATTGAGAGAGTGTCTTATCTTTTGCCTGTGCTTCTGAATGATCAGGTGCCACCACCATTATTATAATTCAGCCAATTTTAGAAGGTGCTTCCATGCTATATACAGATCTTTGTCACAAACTAGATGCGCAAACTTCCAACAATAACACAAAAACGAAATGTTCATAGATATGATTTTGGTCAGACACATTTGTAAGGCAGAGTCACTCAGAGACCACCTTGATCTGCAGAGGGGAAGATTGGATCTCACGCCACTAATAGCCCAGAAGTCACAAAGGTTAATACAGAAAGAATTTTCAAAACTGTAGATAAAGACTTCTCGGAAAAGCCAATAACCTAATGGCGATGTGAATTATAATGTTTTTTCTGAGGGTTTCTGGCTGGAAGGAAAGTGGTGAACAAGTTATTCATAGCTGTTTACAACATGATCTATCTGTGTTTGAGCCTGGAGGATCTTTTCTGTAGCGGATTGACAGAGCCTTACCTGATTCATCTTCTGCGACCCTGAGGCAGAGTATCTCCAGGCTGACAGGTTAATCTTCACATACTTTTCTCTAGTTACCAGATTCACAAGCATCAAAGCTGTCTGGTAGCATTAGCTATGAGAGTGTTAGAGCGACAATCATTTTTACCTGTTTCCTGGGGAAAGAGGCTTATATAAGCCAGTCGTGTGTCCACTGAATGCAAAATCCATCATGTATTAATCACCCACCTATGGATAGGCAAACCCATTATAAAGTCCACTGCCAAACCAACATCCACCTTAAAGGGGAACTCCAGCGAAAATTATGTAATAAAAAGTGCTTCATTTTTATGAAAAATATGTTTAAATGATTTAGTCAGTGTTTGTCCATTGAAAAATCTATCCTCTCCCTGATATACATTCTGACATTTATCACATGGTGACATGTCAGTGGAAGGAGATGCTGCGTGCTTTTTTGGCAGTTGGAAACAGCTGTTAATTCCCACAATGCAACAAGGCTCCCACAGTTTGATGTCAGGACCGTGGTCCTGACATCACACTGTGGAAGGGGTTTCACCTCAATATTAGCCATACGGAGCCCCCTGATGATCTGTTTGTGAAAAGGAATAGATTTCTCGTGTAAAAGGGGGTACCAGCTACTGATTGGGATGAAGTTCAATTCTTGGTTACGGTTTCTTTTAAAGTGGACCTGAACTCATCCACGGGACACAAGGAAAACGCAGATTAATCCACCCTTTTTGTGTTTAGAGTAAAGAGCCTGTCTAATTCCCCCTCAGCAACAAGTAATGCAATCACATGGTATTTGATCTCTCAGCTGTGTCAGTGCAGGAATCTCTGCAAGCCTAGGCAGCCTCAGCTAATTTGTTAACACAGTATGTTAACCCTTTGTCTGCTTCCATGAAAGCAGGAAATAGACACACTGCAGATTTATTGGAGGAGTTCTGTGGGCTGTAACAAAGAAATGTTTTTCTTTGCTGTTGCCTATCTTTTAGAGCAGAGATGAAGTTCGGAATTCAGGTCCGCTTTAACCATGCATGGAGAGGATTACTGGGGGACAGATAACTACATAGCATCAAACAGCATAATTTGGCACAAGGATGGTGGTTGGAAGGATTTAATAGATTTTTCAACATATTTTTCCTTTGTTAGATATTTACATATGAAAATATGATATGAAAATCAGAAGCTGGCACTGCCATTGAACACTACACTATTTCAAAGTGATGTCTTGTCACTGGGCAACCTCCGTTCATAATAATGGAGGGGGATTCATTTATTTATAATCCTAATACTAATAATCCTAACATTTCTCCTGTTGGACTCAAAGCGCACAAGAGCTGCAGCCACTAAGGGCGCCCTCAGGGGGCCATCCTGCAGTGTTAGGGAGTCTTGACTTTCTACCCTGGTAAGCCTCTAATCAGTTTATTGTGGCACATTAATTGATTGCAATTTTGCACCTTAATACATGTATTATTTTGACATTACCTGCATAGGTTTTACACATTTATAGGATTGCTCATAGTAGTTATTGGCAGTCTAGTACTGTAGTTTTCTGGCACAGGTTGCACTATTTTAATAGTGGGACACATCACTTTTCTACATTGATATTTCAGCAGCAATATATAAATTCTTTGCTTGTGTTGCACACATTTGATTGGATCTAGTTATTGTATTTGCACTTTTTTTTGTAATAGTGTGATCCCATTTACATTGGCACCATAGAGTATTTTTGTATTTTTGTAAGTTTCGAATGCACTTTACCGGTCTTGCATAGATTCCATTGCACTTGAACTTTTTGCCATGGTGAGATTCCACACCATAGTTTTTTTTTTTTTCTCTCTTTCCTACGTTTGTTTTATTGCCTATTTAGGACTTATCATTGTATACTTATGTGGTATGCAGGGTGCTCTGATTACAATCAGATAATGGGGATTTTGTAATTGGTTTTAATTGATGTATTCTGTAAATGTTTGGAATTAATACAAATGTGATCTTTTTTCATACTTAAAGGGACACTTAAGTCAAACAAAAAAAATGAGTTTTACTCACCTGGGGCTTCCAATAGCCCGCTGCAGCTGTCCGGTGCCCTCGCCATCTCCCTCCGATCCTCCTGGCCCCACCGGCAGCCACTTCCTGTTTCGGTGACAGGAGCTGACAGGCTGGGGACGAGTGATTCTTCGCGTTCCTGGCCACAATAGCGCCATCTATGCTGCTATAGCATATATCATATACCATATAGCAGCATAGAGGGTGCTAATGTGTCTGGGAACGTGAAAAATCACTTGCGTCCCCAGCCTGTCAGCTCCTGTCACCGAAACAGGAAGTGGCTGCTGGCAGGGCCAGGAGGATCGGAGGGAGACAGCGAGGGCACCGGACAGCTGCAGGGGGCTATTGGAAGCCCTAGGTGAGTAAAACTCATTTTTTTTGTTTGACTTAAGTGTCCCTTTAATCCACAGTATGGTTATTTTTGCATCTTACTGAGGGTGCTTTTTCTTGTTAGCGATTATTTATGACAAGATCGTATATCAGACCTCAGTGCAGATATCTAAAATGACATAGAGTTTTGGGGCTGTACAACAAAGATACGTCATATGTTTACATCACACGATGTAAAATTTATAAGGCTCATGAGACATGAGTAAAGGCAAGATTGGCGTCAACTTCCTTATCTACAGCACACATTCCACTTTATAACACATGCAGGCCATAATGTCCCTTACATAAGTGTACCTATTACGTTCCCCATATGGCAAGTGGAGTCAGAACGTGCCCCCATATAACGAGAGCAGGGATTAGGCCTTCTCTAATATGAATGCAAGCTTAATGTCCCTCCATAACAACTGTGATCATTTTATCCATCCTGTATAACAAAAAATAGCATTTACGCCATAATGCCTTTCCATAACAAGTTCAGCCAGACCCCTGTACACCTGAACTGAAAGGGATATGGTGGCTGCCATATGTATTTCCTTTTAAATGATACCAGTTCCCTGGCTAATCTGTTTAGCTGCAGTAGTGTCTGAATCACACACCTGAAACAAGCATGCAGCTAATCCAGCCAGACATAAGTCAGAGCAACCTGATCTGCATGCTTGTTCAGGGTCTATGGCTTAAAGGGAACCTTAACTGAACTGGGGTAAAGAGTTTCAATTACCTGGGGCTATTACCAGCCCCCTGCAGCAGTCTTGTGCCCTCGGAGCCGCTCTGGAATCCTCCGATCCCCCGCTGTCACTAAGTTTCGTTTTTGACGACTCACCAGTCGGCCGGCCGCCATGCGTATTATTGGACGCATTCCCTACTGCAATTAGCGCTGTTGCAGACCGCAACGCGTACAAAAAATACGTTGCCGCATATCTACACATCGGAATGCGGCAACGCGTATTTTTGTACGCGTTGTGGTCCGCAACAGCGCTAATTTTCAGTAGGGAATGCGTATGCATGGCGGCCGGCCGACTGGTAAATCGTCAAAAACGAAACGAAGTGACAGCGGGAAACCGGAGGATTCCAGAGCGGCTCAGAGGGCACAGGACTGCTGCAAGGGGCTGGTAATTGCCCCCGGTAAGGTTCCCTTTACAGTAATAGAGGTAGAGGATCAGCAGGACAGTCAGGTAATCTGTACTGTTTAAAAGGAAATAAATATCTCAGCATCCATATACCTCTCAGTTTAGGGGTGCTTTAAAGAGACACAGAGTCAACTGCTGTTTTTTTACTTACCCGGGGCTTCCTCCAGCCCCATAAGCATGGATGTGTCCCTCACCGTCCTCCCGCAGTCCTCCGTTCAGCCGCAGTCAACCCCCGGTACGCGGTTCAGTCGGGCTCAGTCTGACTGAGTGACGTCAGCCGTGGCATTCTGCGCTTGCGCAGAAGGTCCACGCATGCGCAGAAGGTCCGCCGCTGATGTCACTCAGTCGCTTACCGGGGGAGATTGTGGCTTAACGGAGGTACTCAGGAGGACGGCGAGGGACACATCCATGCTTATGGGGCTGGAGGAAGCCCCGGGTAAGTAAAAAAAACAGCAGTTGACTCAGCTCTGAGTCTCTTTAAGAACATTTAAAGAGACACTGTAACATCAAAAATATCCCCTGGGGGTTACTTACCTTGGGTAGGGGAAGCCTCTGGATCCTAATGAGGCTTCCCACGCCGTCCTCTGTCCCACAGGGGTCTCGCTGCAGCCCTCCGAACAGCCGCCGACAGACCCGACTGTCAATTCAATATTTACCTTTGCAGGCTCCAGCGGGGGCGCTGTGGCTGCTTTCGGCTCCGAAATAGACGGAAATACCCGATCTCAGTTGGGTCCGCTCTACTGCGCAGGCGCCGGAGACTTGCGCCCGCGCAGTAGAGCAGACCCGACGGCGATCGGGTATTTCCGACCTACTTCGGAGCCGACAGCCGTCAGAGCGCCTGCGCAGGAGCCGGGAAGGTAAATATTGACGTCACCGCTGTACGGAGGGCTGCAGCGAGACCCCTGAGGGACAGAGGACGGCGTGGGAAGCCTCATTAGGATCTTGAGGCTTCCCCCACCCGAGGTGAGTACCCCCCAGGGGACGTTTTGACGTTACAGATTCTCTTTAACAAATGCTTCTGTTATGTCTCCTACATGGAAAAAGCAGTTCTCAGAGGCGTAGCTAGGGTATTTGACACCCGGTGCGGATTATTTACAGACCTCCCCCCCCAAAAAAAATGAATTTGAAATTCATGCAATGCTGCAAACTTTACCTCCCACACATGCAATGAGGAAAACGTTATCTCCCACACATGAAATGCAGCAAATGATACCTCAGACACATGCAATGAGGCAAACATTACCTTCGACACATAAAATAGAGCAAACACAAAATGCAGCAAATATTACCTCCCACATGCAGTAAACGTTTACTACCGCACATGACATGCAGCAGACAGGTCAAATGCAGCACAATGTACCTCTGACACATGTGAAATACGCATATACATTACCACACAAATATGAAATGCAGCACATTTTACCTCAAAACAAAAATGCATCAAATGTTCCCTCCACCGGGTGCTGGTGGGGTGGGATGGAGCTGCTAAGTGGGATGGGTGAGTGACACTGGGTACTGCTGAGAGGGTGACACTGGGTGGGAAGAGGGTGACACTGAGTGGGAAGGGTGACAATGTGTGGGAGGAGGGTGACACTAGGTAGGAGGAGGGGGACACTGAGTGGGGAGGGTGACACTAGGTAGGCAGGGTGACACTGAGTGGTAGGAGTGTGACACTGAGTGGGGAGGGTGACACTGGGTAGGGAGGGTGACACTGGGTGGGAGGAGGGTGACACTGAGTAGGGAGGGTGACATTGAGTGGGTAGGGAGGGTGACACTGGGTGGGTAGGGTGACACTGAGTGGGAGAAGGGTGACACTAAGTGGCAGGAGGGTGACACTGAGTGGGAAGAGGGTGACACTGAGTGGGAAAGGTGACACTGGGTAGAAGGAGGGTGACACTGAGTCGGGGGAGAGTGACACTGCGTGGGGAGGGTGACATTGGGTGGGGAGGGTGACACTGAGTGGGAGGAGGGTGACACTAAGTGGCAGGAGGGTGACACTGAGTGGGAAGAGGGTGACACTGAGTGGGGAGAGGGTGACACTGGCTGAGTAGGGAGGGCGACTCTGGGTGGGAGGAAGGTGACACTGGGTGGTGGGTGGGAGGATGGTTACAGTAGGTGGGGAGGGTGACACTAGGTGGAAGGTGGGTAACACTAGGCAGGGAGGGTGACACTAAGTTAGGATGGTGACACTGGGTGTCAGTATAGGTAGCCTGATGACCTCCCATTATGGTTAGCCAGATGACCCCTTTTCCCAGTATAGGTAATCAGATGACCTCCTCCCCCCAGTATAGCTAGCCAGATGACTCCCACCAAGTATAGAGGGTGCCCCAACCACAGAGTTTACAGCAAAGAGATAATTCACCTCTCCAGGATCCATCTTCCTCCTACTAGGCTCTCCTCTGTCATTGTGCATCATCCAGAGGAAATGGATCCTGGAGAAGTGACTTTCCCCTGAGCTGTGTGCACTCTGCACAATGGCTTGCCTGGCAGTTGCTTTTCTACTCTGGCTGGGTATTGCTCGTTATGCACTCGCAGCTCCGCCCCTTCTCCCACGGCTCCGCCACTTCACCCATAACTCTGCCCCCTCACCCCACCAAGAGATAGAAAACTGTTGGGAATTCACCCCTTCAGCCCGGACATCCTGGTGCGGCTCACACCCCCCGCCCCCCCCCTTGTGACACCAGTGGCAGTTCTTATCCCTTCCCCTAAGCAACACAGAGATTGGTAGGGAAGTGAAGGCAATGGGGAGTATATGGATCCTTTTAAGGTTTAATTTCACATCCATGGCCTTGCAACCTCTGTTCCTCCGCCACTAATTATAAGTCACCATAGCAGTGTACCTGTCAGACCTCTGGCCCATTTTTTTTTCGTTAAATAGACTATTAATTGCCACTAGCATTAGACTTAGGCTATAATTCATCAAGCATTACCGCATTTGGTAATGCTGAAAACAGCTGATTTTTCAATGCATTTTGTAAAATATCAATTCATCAAGGCATGGCAAGCAGAAATTACCGAGCAGTGTGCGCGGTAAACACCTCAATAAATGTCAGCAAATGTTAATTCATGAAGATTAGAGCATGCGGTAAAGCCCAGTAACATGTTTGATAATTATCGGCAGCTCTGGTATGTTGTAAACAGTGCTAGAGACTGTGCGAGAGCCGTGACTCACAGAAGCAGCGAGGTATAACCTATGACTGACAGAAGCAGAGAGCCAATAGAAACAGCCTCTGTCTCCTGCAAGTCCCATTGATCAAATGCTGATAGGATGTGATGACTTTCTCCTCTCAGGCAGTGGAGTAGAAAGATCCTGAACAAAAGAGGTTTCCTCTGCAGCTCTTCGGATGTTTAACCCTTTAGGTTCCTGTGTGAAGATGTGGAGGAGCTAGTGAGAAAATCACCTAAGCATGACATGTATAATATCTCCTGGAGGTTCATTTAAGCTGTGTCAATTAAATCAAATATTAAGAAAGACTAATAGACAGACTTAGACCGAGCAGAGGCAGTATAACAAACATGTACAGTACATTCTAAAGGGATGTCGGAATGCCGCTTACTATTGTAACGCCGTCACGCACGGAACAGCATGTAACAAAACAGAGACAACTCCACACTCTCCTGCTGTTACCGAACACTTTTTTATGAATTGAAGCCCATTTTGTCAGTACTTCTACTGCAATTGTGAAAATATTGATGAATTAGCAAACAAAAAGTCTTAAATACCGTATGTGGTATTTTCCTGCCTTTTTTTATTTTTTAACAGCCTTTGATGAATTAAAGCTTTAATGGTTCACTCTTTATATCAGGGGTACCCACACTTTTTCGGCTCATGACCTACTTTGAAATTTGCCGCGACCAAAAGATGTACCAGTATAGGTAGCTATGTATAGGTGCTCAGTATAAGTAGCTTAGTATAGGTCCCCAGTATAAGTAGCTAAGTATAGGTTCCCAGTATAGAGAGCTAATTATAGGTGCTTAGTATATGTGCCCAGTATAGATAGCTAATTATAGGTGCTTAGTATAGGTGCCCATTATAGATAGCTAATTCTAGGTGCTTAGTATAGGTGCTCAGTATAGATAGCAAATTATAGGTGCTTAGTATAGGTGCCTAGTACATGTAGCAAGTATAGTTGCCCATTATAGATAGCTAATTATAGGTGCTTAGTATAGGTGCCCAGTACATGTAACAAATATAGGTACCCAGTATAGATAGTATAAGTGCCCAGTACATGCAGCTAAGTATCGGTGCCCAGTATAGATAGCTAATTATAGGTGCTTAGTATATGTGCCCAGTATAGATAGCTAATTATAGGTGCTTAGTATAGGTGCCCAGTATAGATAGCTAATTCTAGGTGCTTAGTATAGGTGCTCAGTATAGATAGCAAATTATAGGTGCTTAGTATAGGTGCCTAGTACATGTAGCAAGTATAGTTGCCCATTATAGATAGCTAATTATAGGTGCTTAGTATAGGTGCCCAGTACATGTAACAAATATAGGTACCCAGTATAGATAGCTAATTATAGGTGCTTATTATAGGTGCCCAGTACATGTAACAAATATAGCAATAGTAATGACCTCTCCTCTAGCAGAGGAAAAGTAAATAGTCCAGGAACAGTTGAGATAATAAAAGTCAGATAACAGCCCTCTCCACGACTAACTTAGTCGTAGAGCTTAATGGCTTGTTTGCATAGAGATAACAACTGGAGTTTCTCAACTCTTCCTGTACTGGAAACAATTACACTGATGTATCTGATCTTAATGTTTTATTTCTTAGCTGTGCTACACATACAAATCATAATATCATCATTTTTTTTTCGCTTCAGTGTCTCTTTAATATAGGTGCCCAGTACATGTAGCAAGTGTGGGTGTCCAGTACATGTAGCAAGTGTAGGTGCCCGGTACATATAGCTAAGTATAGGTGCCCAGGCCACACAGTTAGCTAAATATGGGTGCCCAATAAGTACAGTAATCACTTACCTCCCTCCAGTTCCAGCGTTGGTGTCTGCAACCCTGTCTCCTCTCCTTCAGCCATGGCTCCTTCTACACGGAGGGCAGCCAAGACATCGGCCGTTCGTTCTGGTGGGTGTCAGATATGGCTGCATCCCATCAGATTCTGCTGCCAACGCTCGCGGCCGATCAGGGAAGGGATGGGGAGGGGATATGCGCGGCTGAACAGAGAGGCCCTCCCCTTTAGCCGCTCATCTCCCTTCCCCATCCCTTCCCCGATTAGCTGCAAGTGGCGAGTGCCAGCAAAATCTGATGGTGTGGCCAAACAGCCACGATCTACAGCAGCCGGCTGCCAAATTTGATGGGACGCGGCCGCGATCTACCCACCAGACGGTCATGATCTACTGGTAGATCGCGATCGACCTATTTGGTAGCCCTGCTTTATATTGAGATACCACATGATGGCTCAATCACTAGAAAAGTCAGCTTTGGTTATAATAACTAGGAATGGTCCTGCCTTGGTGAGCTCAAGAAGAAGCATGTGATCAGTTTGATCAGTTGATAGACTTGTAAGTCTCTGGTTTGCTGATCATGATCATGTGTTACACCAGGAAGTAATTACAACACATCGGAACAGTACAAATTTATCAGCTGATCAAACTGATCACATTATTATTATTTAGTATTTCTAAAGAGCCGACATCTTCTGCAGCGCTGAACATTGTATATTCTCTTGTCACTTAACTGTCCCTCAGAGGGGCTCACAATCTAATCCCTACCATAGGCATGTGTCTATGTGCGTATCATGTAGTGTACAGGGCCGGATCTAGACTTTTCGCCACCTGAGGCAAACTTGTGAAAAAACGCCCCATCCCAGTATAATAACCCCCTCCCCAGACTAGGTAGCCTGGAGGGGGCAGCGGGCAGGAAGGGGGTATTGGGCACAGTGGCGGGGAGGGGGGTCGGACCCCCCGTCCCTCACCTGAGTACCCTGATCTGCGCTCCCCCTCCGGCTATTAAGTGCAGCAGCGTATATAATCAGGCAGCGGTCGGGGATGACTCACCTCTTCCGTGTTCCAGCGTGCGTTCCACTCTCCTCACTTCCTGCAATGCTGTCTACGTACAGTACAGTGGGTGGCTGTAACAAGCTTACCTCCTCATAGCGGGTCCCGCAACGTCTCCTGCAGCGTCTCCAGCGGGACTCGCTCATGTAGGGGGTCTTCTGCGCCGTCACCCTCGGATGGCATCTCCGACACCGATGCGGTGGTGAGTCAGGACGCGCGCGTGCGAAGTTTGCCTTTTGGGTTGTAACCGGTCAGAATCCTAAATTCACGTGTTTCCCTTCCTCACCTTCTGTTTTTCCAGCATTGGAAGAATAGAGTACCCATGTGCAGCGCATTTGGCCCAAGTTCATCGGACCTTATCCTATTCAGGAAAAGATCAATGATGTGGTTTATCAGGTGACATTGCCTCAAACCATTAAAGGAGTCAATTCTTTTCATATTTTACTGTTAAAACCTGCTGCCAAGTGCCAACATATTGTCATCTGCAGATCCGCAACCCCTTATTGAAGTGGACGGACAACCTTAATATGAGATAGAGAAAATCCTTGATTCTAGAAAAATCCGTAATTCATTACAGTATTTGGTCGATTGGAAGGGATATGGACCTGAGGAGAGATGTTGAGTTCCTGCCCATGCTGATCAATTGACTCAGGAGTTTCATCGTGATCATCCTGATAGACCTGGTGGAAAGTGTTCGGAGACCACTCCTTGGGGGGGTTATGTAACAAGCTTACCTCCTCATAGAGGGTCACGCGACGTCTCCCGCGGCATCTCCGGTGGGACTCGCTGACGTAGGGGGTCTTCTGCGCTGTCACCCTCGGACGGCATCTCCGACACCGATGTGGTGGTGAGTCAGGACGCACGCATGCGCAGTTTGCCTAGACGCACGCGCGAGTCAGAGCGGCCTTTACAGGCTGAGGAGGCGTGTCTGAAGGAAGACCGTCCTCCTGTGGGCTGGGTTGATTACCTCTCCTAGGTATATTAGGCCAAGCGAGTCATTCACTTGCTGGCCTTGATACTAATCAGTACACTAGTTCTTGGCCTAGCTAGCTAATATTTGAGCTACATTTATATATTGTGTAGACGCACAATATATATGTACTCCAGTTAGTAAGTCTTGTATTTTGTAGTTATATTATATATTTTTTGTAATATATCATAATAACATCTGATTGTATATTTATCTGTGTACTTGCCTGCCTCTTGACCTCGCTCTTGTCTTATCCTTCTGTACCACTGCCATCTGATACACGTGTTCGACTCGGCCTTTCCCTGACTTCGTTATTGCCTGATCTCTACAACACGACTTATGTGTATGACCCTGCCTGTTTATTGACTACGATATTGCCATGCTACTCTGTACCTCGATACCTCTGACTTTGTGTCCGACTACGGCCTGATCCTGACTACGCTTTACGTATTACTGTTTGTGTATACACGTGTACGTTACCTCATCACGTACCAGTGTGATAGCGGTAATGCAGGAAGTGACAAGAGTGGAACGCACGCTGGAACACGGAAGAGGTGAGTCATCCCGCCCACTACCTGACAATATATGCTGCTGCACTTAATAGCCGGAGGGGGAGCGCAGATCGGGGGACTCAGGTGAGGGAGGGGGTCCAACCTCCCTCGCTGCCACTGTGCCCAATACCCCCTTCCTGCCTGCTACCCCCTCCAGCTCGGCCGCCCCCCACCCACAGCCGGACGGGTGCCGCACCACCCCCCCCCACACACACACAAATTCCCCCACCTCTTGTTTCCACCCCATTCCTTTAGATTGTAAGCTCGCAAGGGCAGGGCTCTCACCCTTTTGTGTCATGGACTGTTATTAATTTAATTGCTTGCACACTGTTAGACATTTATACATTTTAGTCATCATGTTAAATCAAATTGTAATCAGCAGTGCTGTATCTTGTATCAGTGTTCATATTTGATGTATATCATTGTCTGTATCATTATGTATCCCTTGTTTGTTTTCTTACATTGTACAGCGCCACGGAATATGTTGGCGCTTTATAAATAAATAATAATAATAATAATATACCATATGAAAACCTTATATAGAAAAAGGTACTGAACTCTATTTAACTAGTTATAAACCATTTTACTATTTTTTATATATATATATATATATATATATATATATATATATATATATATATATATATATATATATATATATATATATGTGTTAACTTATATAAGTTATGCAAGGTATTGTGGATTATGATAAGTGTTTGAGTATTTAACTTTATATTCAGATAATAACTAGGATCTCTCCATTAAAGTTGTGTAGGCTGCGATGTCACATTTTAACTTTCCAACTAGTACTCAGAGGGGGAGAATCAACCTGGAAAATGGAAGGACTTAACCTCCCCACAGAGATTCCAGGGACTCTCTCCATTCTTTTAGACAATGTGAGCATCTGTCCATACTGACTGAAACAGTATGGATCTGATTGATAGATGAGATCTAAATAGAAAAATCCAATTGTCTCTCAGATCATTTTTCCTTTACAACTGAAAACATAAACTATAACTACGACTACAAACTAACTAATCTACACGTCCCGATCTTTGTTGTAGGTGAGTTTTCTTCTTCCAATACATATCATTCTGATTTTGGTTATCATATAGTAGGGTCACATATAACCATCAACATAGCCTATGTCTATGCCTATCCAGTGAGAGGGATATATATAAATAAACTCAAAAAGGGGGGGGGGGGTATTATGATCTTAAGGTATTATACATTCTATAAATCAAAAAGTCTAGACTGTGTATATATTTTAGGCCATAGACTCGCCCTTCCCAGAAAAGACTCAAGGTTACCACATCTAATAGCCCAAGCTTTTTCTGCTATAAGGTTGGAGTCAACTATTTTAAGAATTTCGTCTAATTTGGGGATGATTGGGGACTTCCAATTTATTGTTATAAGATTTTTGGTTACTATAAATATGTGATTCATAGTAAGCCTCTCCTGGGGTGGTAAGTCCATGGTACCTATATGAAGTAAGGCCATACCTGGGGGGATTGTCTCAAGACTCACAGGAAGTTTTTTTTAGAAATTCTTCGATATCTTCCCAGAGTCTATTTAGTTTTGGGCAGTTCCAAAAGGCATGTATCAAGGATCCTGTTTGATTGCAGCCTCTCCAACATAGAGGTGATGATTGGGGGTCAAATTTGGATATGCGTTCAGGGGTCATGTACCACTGCCATAGAGTTTTTATAAATCCCTCTTGGTGGGAAACACAATGGGATGCTTTCCTCAAGGATCTGTAAGCAATTTCCCAGTCTTCATTTGTTAGGTCAATTTGTAATTTCTCCTGCCAATTACTTAATTGCCATCTAGGGGATTCTTCTGTAAGATCTAACAATGTTTTATAAAAGATAGCTGTACCTTTTCTATTACTTCCCTCTGGCTTCATTAGTCTATTAATTTGGGGGATAAAGGTGATGGGGCTATATGGATGTTTATTCAAAAATTTATTAATTTTGTCATATATTGGTCTATCTGAAATAGAAATATTATATGTTGCCACAAGATCTTCAAAGGGCTTTAGTTTTGAGTCATCTAATAGATCTTCAATTGTTGACAATCCACTCATTTGCCAGTAATCAATATTTATATTTTTGATAACATTGCTTAATACTGACAAAGATGTAGGAGTGTCAACAGCAAGAACATCTTTTTTGCAAGTTTTCATCAAATCCTTCCATACTTTTAAGGTGTTTGCTGTGATTGGGTTTCTGACATGCTGTTGAATCTTCCAGACCATCCTGGACTCTAGGTAAGATTTAAATGTTCCAGAAGGTACCTGTTCCTCCTCTATAGTAACCCAATGTTTAGAGTAATCGTTTATCCATAATGGTCTGGATTGCTCAAGAAGGGTAGCCCTATAATATTTTTCAATGTCAGGAACACCTAAACCCATATTAGCAACTTGTGAGGTAAGGATTTTATTGGAAAATCTCGATTTTTTATTCATCAGTACAAATTTGTTTAATAATCTCTGAAGGGTCATAAAAAATTTCTGGGGGACTCTAATCGGTAAATTCCTAAATAAATATAGAAGTTGAGGGAGAAGCATCATTTTGAAAGCTGCTGACCTTCCAAGCCAGGAAAACTCTAGCTTTGCCAGTGATTCCAATTTGGTTTTTAATTTGGTTAGCCAGGGGACATAATTTTCCTTATAAAATTGGGCAATAGTCAGGGTTATACCTAGATATTTTATGGATTTGTAGGTCCATGAGTATTGGCAGGAGCTTTTGAGTAAGTTCAAGGTATTTAAGGGTATATGACAAGGGAGAATGACTGTCTTGTTTTGGTTTAGTTTATAATAAGAGATCCTTGAGAAGAGATCCAATTCTAATTTTAAGTTTGGCAGGGAGATAAGGGGGTTCTGTAAATATAAAAGGATGTCGTCCGCATATAATCCCAATTTAGTAGTAGATTTTCCTGTTTTAATACCATATATTTGTGGATTATCTCTGATTTTTTGGGCAAGGGGCTCAAGAGTTAGTATAAAAATCAAGGGAGAGAGGGGGCAGCCTTGTCTAGTACCGTTGCTGATATTAAAGGAAGAGGATAGTGTACCAGCAGATAGCACTTTTGCAGAGGGTTGGGAATACAAAGCCATAATCGCATTAAACAAAAAGCCAGATATACCAAATTTTGACAAAACCTTAGCCATATATGCCCAGCTTACTCTGTCGAACGTCTTCTCCGCGTCTAGGGACACAAATAGAGTAGGCGTTCGACAGAGCTTAACCTTATGCAACAAGGCCAAGACCTTCCTTGTTCCATCTGATGTTGTTCTGTTTTTAATAAAAACCCACCTGATCTTGGTGAATGAGTTGTGGTATTAAGGGGGCCAGTCGGTTAGCAACAATTCTCGCATAGATTTTTATGTCCGTGTTTAAAAGCGATATAGGCCTATAATTACCTGGATCTGTCAAATCCTTACCTTCTTTAGGGATTGTAGTAATGATAGCAGATAAAGACTCTTTTGGAAAAACACCATGGGCAGCGACCTCGTTGAACATATCTGTTAATGGCTTAGCTAAGATAGAAGTAAATTTTTTATAATATTCATTAACAAAGCCATCTGCCCCTGGTGCTTTATCTCTTTTTAGGTCTCTTATTGCAAGTTCTATTTCCTGTTGACGGAATGGGACTCCTATTTGTTTCTTTTCGAATTCTGTAAGGGAAGGTAATTCTATGTTTCCTAGGTATTTATCTATTTCTTGATTTGTTGGGACATGGGTCTTTGGATCTTTCTCTAAATTGTATAGATTCTCATAGTATGAGGCAAGTGCATCTGAAATATCGTTAGGGTGGTGTACTACTGAATTTGTTTTTAGGTTTTTAATTTTTAGTATCCTTTGATATATCCGTGAAAACCATTGGAAACACATTACACCGCAATGGATTAAAATCCTGCAGGGCTCGCAAGGTCCCCCTGCTCAAGAAGGCACATGTGCAGGCCCGTCTGAAGTTTGCCAATGAACACCTGAATGATTCTGTGAGTGATTGGAAGAAGGTGCTGTGGTCTGATGAGACCAAAATAGAGCTCTTTGGCATTAACTCAACTCACTGTGTTTGGAGGAAGAAAAATGCTGCCTATGACCCCCAAAACACCGTCCCCACCGTCAAGCATGGGGGTGGAAACATTTTGCTTTGGGGGTGTTTTTCTGCTAAGGGCACAGGACAACTTAATCGCATTAACGGGAAAATGGACGGAGCCATGTATCGTGAAATCCTGAACGACAACCTCCTTCCCTCTGCCAGGAAACTGAAAATGGGTCTTGGATGGGTGTTCCAGCACGACAATGACCCAAAACATACAGCAAAGGCAACAAAGGAGTGGCTCAAGAAGAAGCACATTAAGGTCATGGAGTGGCCTAGTCAGTCTCCGGGCCTTAATCCAATAGAAAACCTATGGAGGGAGCTCAAGCTCAGAGTTGCACAAAGACAGCCTCGAAACCTTAGGGATTTAGAGATGATCTGCAAAGAGGAGTGGACCAACATTCCTCCTAAAATGTGTGCAAACTTGGTCATCAATTACAAGAAACGTTTGACCTCTGTGCTTGCAAACAAGGGTTTTTCCACTAAGTATTAAGTCTTTTATTGTTAGAGGGTTCAAAAACTTATTTCACTCAATGAAATGCAAATCAGTTGCTATCTTTTATTTAAGGTTATTTTTTCAATTTTCCTTTTGATGTGCTATCTGCCACTGTTAAAATAAACCTACCATTGAAATGATACTGTTCTGAGACTTTTCATTTCTTTGTCATTGGACAAACTTACAAAATCAGTGAGGGCTCAAATAATAATTTCCTCCACTGTATCTTAGTCTATGGCCAATGTAGGGGGAAGCCAAAGTTAACTTATCTGTATGTTTTTGGGATATGTGCCCAGAGGGAACCCACACAGACACTGGGAATACATACAAACTCTGTGCAGATAGTGGCCTGGCTGGAATTCAAAGCTGCAAGGACCCAGCGCTGCAATTCTAGAGCGCTTATCACTACGCCACCGTGCTGAAAACTCACGCGCTTCTCTGTGAGATCTCCTAGGCAGGGGCATCCCTAGTAATAAAATAAATAACCAATTAAGCGCAGGAATATAATCGTAGTGGTGCCTGGCACTGTTATCCATAGAAAAGGCAATGCCTGCAGACAAAGGCTTCAGTTGTGAACTTGTACAACAGCTGGTTACAAAGGTTCTGATATCTTCCCATATATTACAGTTATTGATTAGAAGTTATTTCTAAAGCTATCTAGAATTAGAGATTTAAAAGTTGAGTTATTTGTTTACTTTTCCGGTCCATGTTAGTTGTAGGCTGCTGTCCAAAGCTGATAAAAATTATCTGGTGCATTTCAGCTTGGCCTTTTTTAGCTGCTATACAAAGTAGGTGCAGCATTCTCTGAATACACACCCACATTCCCAGGCAGAGCCCCTTCTCACTGCCTGCTAGAGAGGCCCCTTATCTAGTCCTTGCAGGAACCAGTTTAACTCTTTTATCTCATGGGAAGTGCTAAGAGTTGCACTAAAAATATTTACATCTTCCTCTGCAAGAAGTGGGGCATTTTTTTTTTTTGCAGATAAACATTTTAACTTGAGGTCACCTTGTGAGACATTTCTTACTGAAATCAGGACAAGAAAAGATAGCTTAAAATAATGGCAAAGATGGTAACCAGAAGAGTAAAGGTGCCCCATCCATCAGGCGATTTTGGTGGCCGATCGACCAACCAATTCGATTATTATTATCGAATTGGTTAAAAATCAGTGCCGCCAAGTGCAGACCCGACCGACGATGCAACCAATTTTGGGCTGAAAATGTTCACGTTACTCGATTGCGCCTGATGCAAGATGTTGGACTGAAGTTGGTTGATTGGGCATGCGGCAGTACGGCGGTCAATTTTGGAACGAACAACGAAATGACGAAACACTCCCCCCTCCCGCTGCTGCCGTAATGTACAAATGTGCCTCCCCCGTGTGTGCATGTATACAGTACTTTTCCTGTGGCAGCCTCCGCGTGGTGTCTGTCTGTCTTCCAGGTGGCTCAGCCAAATACCGCTGGCAGTGCCGGCGCAAAGCGTCTGACGTCATGCGCATAGAGTGTGATGCTTTCCACTACCACCCGCGTGTATACATAAGAGCCACCCGAAGGATGGATGGACACCACTCAGAGGCTGACACAGGACAGGTAATGTATAAATGCACACATGGGGGGAACATTTATACATTAGGGGGGCAGCGGCGGGGTGGAAGCGGGAGCAGGCTCAGCCGACAGCCCTCGACTCCTCCTGGGCACCAGAGGTGGGGAAGAGCCTCTTGTCCATGGATTGGACAAGGGCTCTGAGGGAGAGGGGGAGGCTTGACTGCCGCTCTCCTCCAGAGCCCCCCCCAACCATGGACCATGTGGGCTGGTATAGCTCAGCGTGCGGAGGCCCATGCAGTCACATTCTGGCTATCCCAGCCTGCATGGGTGACAAGGGGTTAAGGAGTCTTGGAAGGGGGGCCCTATGCTGTCTGTTTTCATGAAATCTACAGGGTGGGCCATTTATATGGATACTCCTTAATATGGCCATTTATATGGATACACTATTTTATGTGAATGGTGAAGTTAACAAACAAAACCACCGCTAATGGTCTGACACTAACACACATTGGATAGATCCCTCCAAGACTGTTGGAACAAAAAATTGATGGTATGGTGTGGTATATAGGGTATATACATAGATAAGGTGTATCCATATAAATGGCCCACCCTGTATACAATGTGTACACAAAACTCAGAACTCGGAATGCAATACAGCACGCCGCAGCAAAATGTCATTTACCCCAGTTTAAAAAGTAAACTTAAAAATTGATTTTCTTAAAAACTACACAATCTTTTCACAAAATGTTAACTTTTTTTTACCATGATCCTGCTGATCTCCCTAATATGGCAAATTTGGTAGCATGTATGGGGACTTTGCTATTAACCATGGAATTCAGCACTGTTGACTTCAGTGAATAAACGTAACCCAGTACAGAGCAATTTATACTCGGAACCGCTGATTCCAAGAGCTCAATTCTAGATAAAGGGGTTCTGTGGAGGGTATTAACCTTCCTGGCGGTAAGCCCGAGCTGAGCTCGGGCTATTCCGCGCAGGAATATATCTCAGCCCCTGGTGGGGCGATTTGCGCCATTTAAAGTGCTGTGCGCGCAGCTAGCACTTTGCTAGCCGCGCGCACAGCTTGATCGCCGCCGCTCTGCGGCGATCACCCGCATGCAGCGGCAGAAGAGGGCCCCCCCCCCGCCAGAGCCCTGCGCTGCCCGGACCAATGAGTTCCGGGCAGCGCGATGGGCTGGATCGGAGGCGTCGGCTGATGTCCATGACGTCATTACGATCGTCGCCATGGCGACAAGAGAAGCCAAACAGGGGAGCGCGTTATATACGCGTTCCCCTGTTTGCTATTGATGCCGGCGACGATCGCACTAGAGGGACACATGCGCCCTCTAGTGGTGTTTCATGCAGCTACCACTCTGGTAGCTTTACATGAAACAAAAACAAAAAAAATAAATAAATAAAGGATTTTTGCCTATTTGGCAAAAAAAATTAACCACCAGGGAGGTTAAAAACAAAAAACTGACACTTTGACGTGGAACGGAGGCAAATAAGCACCTGTAATGTATAGAATATATTATAATTGCAGCAGGTATAAAATGTAAAACCTTACAACCCCACCCCCATGAATATGTATGTTCCTGGTTTAAAGTGCCACTGTCGCAAAAAAACTAAATTAAATATAAAATACATGTGTACACATACTCATAAGAAACACATTTCTCCTAGATTAAATGCACTAGGGATTATTTTTCTCCTATGTTGCTGTCACTTACAGTAGGCAGTAAATATCTGATATATCTGACAGGTTTTGGACTTGTCCATTTCCTCATGGTAGATTCTTAGTATTTCATTTATTCTTTACAAAAGCACTCCTTGGAAAGGATCTATACTAACAAATGTTGACCAGCCTCCCTACTTGCTTGCACCCTGATTTGGAAGTATGACCGAGCAACTGTCGTTTAGTAAATGCTTTTGAAAATAAGGAAAACCCATAGAATCCATCTATGAGCAGATGGACTAGTCCAAAACCTGTCAGATCTGTCAGATTTTTACTGCCAGCTATAAGTTATAGGCACATAGGAGAAAAGTAATTTATATTGCTTTTTAATATGTGAGAAATGTACAGTGGCATAGCAACAGGGGGTGCAGAGGTATTATTATTATTATTATTATTTATTTATTTATAAAGCGCCAACATATTCCGTGGCGCTGTACAATGTAAGAAAACAAACAAGGGATACATAATGATACAGACAATGATATACATGGAAATATGAACACTGATACAAGATACAGCACTGCTGATTACAATTTGATTTAACAGGATGACTAAAATGTATAAATTTCTAACAGTGTGCAAGCAATTGAATTAATAACATTCCATGACACAAAAGGGTGAGAGCCCTGCCCTTGCGAGCTTACAATCTGAAGGAATGGGGTGGAAACAAGAGGTGGGGGAAGTATACAGTATATGTACAGGCAGTGCGTAATTAGGTTATTTAGTGGGTGCATGGCCTAAGCTAGAGAATATGCTTGTCGGAAAAGGTGGGTTTTGAGGGAGCGTTTAAAGATTTCAAAGGTGGGAGAGTGGCGGATGTGTTGTGGAAGGGCATTCCAGAGGAGGGGTGAGGCACGTGAGAAGTCTTGTACACGTGAATGTGAGGAGGTAATTGTAGAAGAGGATAGAAGAAGCTCGTGTGCAGATCTGAGATTGCGGTTGGGTTGGTATCTGGAGACTAGTGAGGAGATGTACAGGGGAGAGAGATTGTGGAGAGCTTTGTAGGTTATGGTTAAGAGTTTGAACTGAATCCTCTCATTAATTGGTAGCCAGTGAAGAGCTTGACAGAGAGGGTCAGCAGAGGAAGAGCGAGAGGAGAGATGAATGAGTCGAGCAGCAGAGTTCAGTACAGAATTGAGCGGTGATAGTCGGTTAGTTGGAAGTCCACCAAGCAATATATTGCAATAGTCCAATCGAGATATAATAAGAGCATGTACTAACATTTTGGTTGTGTCATGGGAGAGAAAAGGTCGGATACGTGCTATGTTTTTCAGTTGGAAATGGCAGGAGCTGGTTAGGGAGTTAATGTGAGGAGTAAATGAGAGAGAAGAATCAAATATTACCCCCAGGCACCGTGCTTTGGGAACTGATGTTATAGACGTGTTGTTAACATTTATTGTAATATCAGGCAAAGGGGTGGACAGGGATGGTGGAAAGACTATTAGTTCAGTTTTATTCATATTGAGTTTTAAGACGCGAGAGGACATGAAAGAGGAGATAGCGGACAGGCAGTCGGGAACCCGTGTGAGGAGGGAGTTAAGGTCTGGGGCCGAGAGGTACAGCTGTGTATCGTCTGCATATAGGTGGTATTGGAAACCGAATGAGCTGATTAAGTTACCAAGACCGTGCATGTAGATGGAGAAGAGGAGGGGACCGAGGACAGAGCCTTGAGGTACCCCTACAGACAGAGGATGTGAAGAGGAGGCCTGATCTGAATAGGAAACAGTGAAAGACCTTCCAGACAGGTAGGAAGATATCCAGGAGAGAGAGAGGTCCTTTATTCCTATAGATGAAAGGATCTGTAGGAGTAGAGTGTGGTCGACAGTGTCGAATGCTGATGACAGATCTAGAAGGATGAGTATGGAATAATAGCCTTTGGATTTAGCTGTGAGGAGATCATTAGCTACTTTGGTGAGTGCTGTTTCTGTGGAGTGGTTTGGCCGGAAGCCAGATTGGAACTGATCGAGCAAGGAATTTGCAGATAAATACTGACTTAGTTCAGCATGGATGTGGCGTTCAAGTAATTTAGATGCAAATGGAAGAAGTGACACTGGGCGGTAGTTAGCAAGTTCGGTGGGGTCTAGAGATGGTTTTTTAAGTAGTGGTGTTACAACAGCCCTCTTGAGTGAGGATGGAAAAATTCCGGAGGAGAGGGATAGGTTAAACAGCGATGTTAGGGCAGGGATGAGGGATGTGGATAGCTGTGGAATGAGATGTGATGGGATAGGATCCAAAGAACAGGTGGTTAGATGGGATTTGGAGATAAGGGAAGAGAGCGAATGTTCAGAGAGTGGAGAGAAACTGGAAAGAGAGCAGTCAACAAGAGGAGTGGAGATGGAGTTTGATGTCTGCGTGGAAAACACACTACGGATTTTTGCAATTTTATCTGTAAAGTATGTTGCAAATTCTTCAGCTGATAAGCATGAAGAAGGAGGAGGAGGGGGTGGACGGAGAAGGGAGTTGAAAGTACTGAACAGGCGCTTTGGATTGTGCAAGTGGGAGGATATGAGGGAGGAGAAGTATGATTGTTTTGCAGAAGAGAGAGCGGTTTTAAACTTGTTCAACTCTTTTTTGTAAGTAATGAAATCCTCATTAGTATTAGTTTTTCTCCAACGGCGTTCAGCTACCCTAGAGCACCCCTTTAGCTGTTTAGTAGCTTTGGTCAGCCAGGGTTGGCGACTGACACGGTGCGGGCGGACATTGGTGAGGGGTGCGATTTCATCCATGACTTGCGTGATTGAGCAATGATAGTGTGCAGCTGCTGAGTCAGGGTCAGTGAATGGTTGTGTGAGGAGAGGTGCCAAGGCATCAGAGACAGATTGCATGTCTATGTTGCGGTAGTTCCTGCGTGTATATGAGCGTGCTTGAGGCAGGGTGGTAGGAAGAGAGGAGGAGAGAGAGAAGTTTAGTAGGTTATGATCAGAGAGCGGGAGAGGAGAATTAGTGAAATCAGTGATAGAACAGAGACGAGTGAATATGAGGTCAAGTGTATGACCATTAGAGTGAGTTGGAGCAGTGGACCACTGAGACAGGCCGTAGGAGGAAGTAAGTGACAGAAGTTTAGTGGCGGCTGAATTGTTGGTGTCAACATGAATGTTAAAGTCGCCCATAATGATGGTAGGGATATCGGAGGACAGGAACTGAAGGAGCCATGCAGAGAAGTGATCTAGGAAGAAGGAAGGAGGGCCAGGAGGGCGGTAGATTATTGCGATCTGGAGGTTAGAGGGAGAGTATAGACGGACTGCATGGACTTCAAAGGAAGGTAGAGAAAGAGAAGGAATGGGGGTGAGTGGCTTGAAGGAGCATCTATCAGAGAAAAGAATGCCCACACCACCGCCATGTTTATTCCCACTTCTAGGCGTGTGACTAAAGTGGAATCCCCCATAAGAGAGGGCGGCAGGTGAGACCGTGTCAGAAGGCGTCAGCCATGTTTCTGTGACCCCAAAGAAGGTGAAGGCGTTGGAATTGAAAAGGTCATGGATGAAAGGAAGTTTGTTGCAGACTGAGCGGGCATTCCAGAGAGCAGCAGAGATAGGTGGGGGAGGAGGGGGGAGAAGAGGTATATTAATAAGGTTGTGGCAGTTTCGGTGTGCATGTGGTTGGCTGTTAGCAGTGCGATTAGTGTGCAAGAGTGAGGAGCGAACCGGCAGAGAGGGTCCGGGGTTTGGTGAAATGTCACCTGCAGCAAGGAGTAATAGGAGGCAGAGAGAGCGAAGGATAGGGTGGGATTTAGATTTATGGGTAGTTGGAGTATGAAATGTATAGCGCGGTTGTATAAATAAGAAAGTTTCGTGGGAAGCAACCTGTGGAGATGATAAAAGAGAGGGAGAAATGTAGAGGGTGTTGCTGACAGCAGGAGGATGCAGTGAGTGTACAGATTTGAGAATAGCAGGGTAAAGCAGGCTAATCATGAAGAGCAGAGACAACATTATTGCACTAACCGTGAATCAGATTGCTAAAGTCTTGTGTCTGTTCCTTCTGGTCTCTTCTGGCTTAATTCTGGTGTAATTCGGTCGTTCTCTTTGTACTTAGAAACCGGTGTACTTTGAAATACCGGTGCATAAATCGACCAAGGTCTAATCGACTGAGAGTTGCATTTATATAGTAAGCCTGATAAGCCTATGCTTAGCAGGCCTGATTGTAGCCTGACTGATGCAGGTGAGGGAATGAGAGCTCAGCCTGTAGCAGATCACAGTAACTCAGGTAATTAAGCAGGAAGCTGCTTGATTGTCTATAGGTAGCAACCGCAACGGGGCACTTGGGCCAGAGGAGCCCTGGGGGGCCCTCCCTCAACTACAGTATTAGCTCTTTATTGGCTGTGCTGGTAATAATCACTTCTATAGATGCTTTGAATAGTAGTAATCCTTAACACACTGTTCCCCATCTCCATCTTGCAACTCTGACACTGTAGTTGTCCTTGACAGGTTTTAGTGCACCATATCAATTGTTATGTATACAATGCTGGGGGGGCATGTAAAATTTGCCCTGGGGCCCATAGCTCCTTAGCTACGCCACTGGAAACGTATTTCTTATAAGTATGTGTATACACGTATTTTAAATTTTTCACGATAGTAGTCCTTTAAAAAAGAGACTCTGTAATAACAAAAATCCCTCTGGGGGATACTTACCTTGATTGGGGGAAGTCTCTGGATCCTAATGAGGCTATCCTCCTAAACCTCAGAAATTCAGTGCTGACTTCCCCCGAAACCACAGCCTACTAAGGACGCAGTAGCGCCTGCAATACTTACCTTCCCCAGCTCCATGGCAGGTGCAGGCGTGGCTCTCCGCTCGGCCTCCAGTGGAAGTAGCAGAATCCGATTGAGTCCACTCTACTGCGCAGGTGCAAGTTGCCAGCCAGCAGAGCGGACCCGATCGGGTTAGGCTATTTCCGCCAGAGCCTATGCTGAGAGCCACTACTGCGCATGCGCTGGATCACGGTATGTAAATATTTATCTCGCCAACATTCACAGGCTTCCAATGCTGGATCGCCAAGGCTTAGGACGGAGGATTCGGGAATTAGGATCCAGAGGCTTCCCCCTCCCAAGGTAAGTATCCACCAGAGGGGTTTTTTTTCTTATGGTTTTCTTTAAAGCGGATCCAAGATGAAAAACGAACTATAACAAGTAACTTGTCTATATATCTTATCTAAAGTTTAGATAGTTTACACAGCAAATCTAGCTGCAAACAGTTGCAACAGCATATGATTATTTATTCCTGTGGTACAATGACAGCAGCCATATTTTGTTTGTCACATTACACACAAGCAAGCTGATAGCATCTCCAGCTCTCAGCCTGTGACAAATTCAGTCCCCTCCCCTCCTCCCCTCTGCCTCTGAAATCTCTGGCTAGTAATCTCCTCCTCCTCCTGCCCAGATTGCGCTCCCATAAGCCCTTGCTACAGTGCCAAGGCACTCTGTAAAAGCTGTGGGCGAGGCTTGTTTAGTTTATAGGGAATTTGAGTATTAAAGCCAAACAAAAAAAGTATTTGGCTTGAGGAATGCCCTATAAACTATATGTAAGGAGCACAATTATGCAATGAGTAAAAGTTTATCTCGGATCCACTTTAAGAAATGTCACTATCAGGGTGAAGCAAGTGATGCAGATAACCTGATTTGTGCTGCTCTTGTCTGACCTCTCCTCATCTTGATCCTCCCACCTGGTCTAACCCTAATCTCACCTCCTGATTTGTGCCTAACCACTATCCTCCCCTTTTGTACCTAATAATAATCTGCTAATGATACTTACCTATCTGGATGTAAAACCTCTATCAGTGGTACAGAACGCTGCTATAGGGCCGGTTCACACTCGGCGCTTTGCTCGCGATCGTGTTCGGCTCCGGGATGTCGAATTGTGGGCAAATTCAGAGCGATTTGCGCTTGTGATTCCCGTTCAATAGACCGATAATAACAGAGCAATCGCCTCCCAAAACGCTGCATGCAGCACGTTTGCGATTGATCGAAATTGCAACCGCTGCAGTGTGAATGTATTCATAGGGATATATTGTAGCAGCGCTTAGCCGATCGCCGGCGTTCAGCAAAGCGCTGAAGAATTGCACCAATGTTTCCCAGCCCTTACTGCCTGAAACATAGACCAAGAGAGAGAAAAGAGAGTGAAACCGATTGCATAATTGAGCAGCTTTCCAAAAATATAAAGGCAAACGCATTTCATTTGTTCTGAGCTTTTGCATTTATTTTATTGTGAAAACATTAAAGGACAACTGTACTTTCAAGCATGCTACAAGAATGCTTTAAAAATACACTGATCAATAATTCAGATAGCCTGCATTATTCATTTGGGAATAGGGGAAGCGCTATATTTACTAACAAACACCAATGCTATCAATAGAGATGTAATGGATAGCTTGCTTCTGTTGCTTGCTTGGGCAGGTGGCACGTCTACTATATGGGGACAGTAGGGGTCACCAAAGGTATTTTTGCCACCTAATTGTTGGGGAATATGCCAAATAAAACTAAATTAGTAATGCAAGCTATCTGTATTATTGATCGGGAAGTATTTTTGATGTAATCATTGATGAACACTTATACATCAGACGATGTATGGGCAGATCGACCAAGAGATAGACCTCTCTCTGATCGGATCTGAAGGAGAGAGATCTGTTGGCTGCCCATACACCACAGGCCGATTCTCAATCGATTCCAGCATGAAACCTCTCAGGAATCGGCCCTGTGACACTGCACCTGCCACATCGCCGCCCATGGCGCTGTCCCCCATAATGTAATATGTGCCCCGTGCAGTATACTTTACCTGTCGGTGTCTGCCACTGGCTCCGTGCTCGTCCACATACAAGTGCCCCATGTGGGTGCCGGCAATCAAACACGCGCCAACGTATATGCCAGCAACTGTGTGGGCCGCGTATATGTGGACGGAAGATGGAGCACAGAGCCAATAGCAGCCACCGACAGGTAAAGTATACTGCACGTGGTACAACTTACACTAGAGAGTTACAGTGCGCACGTCCTGATATCACACGCCCGTACCGCGAGCCCCCGATTGAGCATGTCAGCTCTACATTTTGCAGCATGTCCGATTGACACATGCAAGCAATTTCAGGCTAAACTGTTCGCATTGCCGATCGGGCATGCTCTTGGCGGCACCAATTTTTATCTGATCCGATTATAATAATCGAACTGGATGGTTAACCGACTGCCAAGTCTCCAAGTTGATATATGACCACCTTTATGCCTGGGGACCACTAGAGCGCTTTCAGCTGCGCTTTGGAATCACCGGCCATCCCTAAAAGCGCTACGCTGATGAAAGTAAATGGGGCTGACACCATACCTGCTATCAAATTTGGCCAAATCACAATAGCGGTGCATGTAGCATTTTGCAGTGCAAGAAATAGGACTGCTGCAAAATCCCTTTTGAGTTGCTTTTCAAAAGTGATTTTTCTGTAACTTTTTGGGTGATTTTTCTGTTGAAATAAAGTTGAAAGTACTTGGTGGGTCCCCTGAGGTTCGGCTTCCGGGAAGCAGACCCACCCTAAGCACAAGAGGTCATCAGCGCTTCTCTAAATTGAGATATAGAAGCGCCTATGGCCTCTTATACGAGGGGGCCGGGCTACGTCCCTGAAGCCGGCGGAAAATGTCATCGCAAGAATGATCACCAGTGGGCTCCAGGCTTTACTGTTTGACTTAGTATGAAACTTTGCATGACTACATTTTAATAAAATACTTTTCAATTCAGGCGTGCGTGAAGTATTTCTTAAACTTTTTCACACTGTGTGGAATTATTTTTTTATTCTTGCAACCTTTTATGGAAATAGGTAAGGTGTCATAAATAACATTTTATCTATTCACCTGCGGAAAGGACCAGATAGCATTATAACACCCACCTATTTAAAGCACACCTGGCCCGAGGCAAAGCTACCTGAGGGAAGCACAGAGGTATTTTTATGCTGGATCTGTATACCTCTGTGCATTGTCCATTCCTCTCCTCATCCCACACTGTCCCCATAGTCATACCTTGAAAAATGTGCTTTTGGATAAAGTAAAATTTTCAGACAGGAAGAGGTAGGCTTGCTGTCTTGTTCCCTCCTATCACTCTCCTTTTTCCTGACCCATTTACTCCCCTTAAGAGGGAGGAGGGAATAGGAGAGTAATAAGAGGCAATATCGCTGCAAGTCTTCCTCTTCCTGTCTGAAAATCTTACTTTAGCTGAAAGACAAGTTATTCAATGGGGAAGATGATCATCAGATGATCATCTGACGAAGGCCGGTGGGCGGCCGATACTAGTGATGCTGAGGGCAGAGCGGTGACGTCACATCCGGGTCTCGTACAGAGAGACCGTGAGCAGCAGGAAGCGATCCCCATAGCGCGAGCATGCCGGCAGCTGTATGTCCATGAAAGCGGAGTGGATCAAGAAGGACACAGAGCGCACCACAGAAGACTGCTGAGCGGTTGTAGCAAAGTGGGACATTGCGGAGGAGGTGGTGAGAGCCCTCAGTGGCAACCCATACAATGCTTTATGCGCTTGATGCAAGTTTTGTCCAGCACCACTAACGCGGCATGAAAACACTGATGAGGCATATGTCAGCCATTAATGTGGAACTGTTGCACTAACAATCTGGCTACAGCCCCTGCATGACTAACCACTGACTTTCCTGGAGTTGATTGATCTTAGCTTGCTGCATGCAAACTTTTCATATAAAACTCCCGGGAGTATAAACATCAGTGAGTGTGCATGTGTGGCTGTATGTGGTAGAGATCTGTGTATGTGACACAGCCGGCTGTGATTAGCATAGGCCAACACCGCAGTACTGCTCTTTTAATGGGTTGGGTATATTGTGTGTACAGTATTTAATAAAGTTTACATGGCAAGTAGACAGTAGTGTATTGAAGTTTGTTGCTGTATTCAATAGAACCGGCAATGATTCATATGAATCATTGCTAGCAGGAAGAGAATGATTCATATGAATCATTGCTAGCAGGAAGAGAATGATTCATATGAATCAATGCTAGCAGGAAGAGAACTGGCATTGCAGTGCAGTAAATAATAATTAGCCATGTGGCTAGCCAAAATAGCGGACTCTCCCCTCCTCCTCTCCTGCACACAAAAAACAATAAAACAACTTTACTGAGCATGTGCAAACAGTCTAAGGCAGCTAAAACCGCATATAACGCACAGCATGCTGCACTTTCATAGAACCTGCAGCATTTACAGAATAAACTTTTATGTGCCTATGCTAAAATATGAAATGACCCAAATTAGGATTGTAATCATGAAAATAGAGTTTGAGAAACAACAGCTGCTGGAATAAATAGCCATCTGTCAGACATAATTACAGAGCACTGAGGAAAAGAAATCCACGGACACAGCCGCAAAGGCCCAGCAACCTGTTTTCAAGAGGCTATGGCATGACATATCAAACTAATAGATTTATCCTATCATACAAAACATTCCAATCCTTTCACTATGCAGGACAACAAGGAGTCAAGCACAGAAGGGCACAGGCACAATCAACTATTATTAGGGCTCATTCACATCGAGCCGCGCTTCCGTGCATATTTGGAAGTGCGTATGATGTGTGACACGCAAGAACGGCAGAAGTGCATAGACAGCCCTTCTGCAGTTTACATCAAAGGCGATGCACAGCAGTCCGATGCGCTATGATGCGCTTGCGTACTGCTGCATGCATTCTGCCCGCAAGCGCAGAGTTGACCCATTCACTGTAATGAATGGGATCAGCAGCGCAGATGGTATGTGATCGTACACGTTGCGCGATCTGCATGTGCGTGCATGTGCAATCTGCGCGTCATGGTCAACTAAAGTGAGAGTGATATGTGGGCTGCCATATTTACTTCCTTTTAAAGAACAACTATAGTGAGAGGTATATGGAGGCTGCCATATTTATTTCCGTTTAAACAATACCAGTTGCCTGGCAGCCCTGCTGATCTATTTGGTTGCAGTGGTGTCTGAATAGCACCTGAAACAAGCATGCAGCTAATCTTGGCAGATCTGACATCATTGTCAGAAACACCTGATCTGCTGCATGCTTGTTTAGGATCTTTGACTAGCCGTATTAGAGGAAAAGGATCAGCAGGATAGCCAGGCAACTGGTATTGCTTAAAAGGAAATAAATATGGCAGCCTCTGTATACCTCTAACTACAGTAAACAATACCAGTTGCCTGGCAGTCCTGCTAATCTATTTAGCTGCAGTAGAATCACACCAGAAACAAGCATGCAGCTAATCTTGTCAGACACACCTGATCTGCTGCATGCTTGTTCAGGGTCTATGACCAAATGTATAAGGGCTCGTTCACACTAGAGGCACTTTTGGACTTTTTTAAGCACTGACGATTTTTCAAAAGCGCCCTAAAAGCGTATACACCATGCTTTCCTATGGTGTAGTTCAGATTGGGGCGTTCCCTGCACTGTCAGTTGACATAAGCGCTGCATGGACCATTTTCAGGGCAATTTGCCCTGAATGGAAGTTATAGGAAAAACGCAAAACGCTCACAAAATTGCTTTGTGCAGCGATTGCATTTTTAAGAATAAATACATTGTATTTATTTTTTTTCGGATCAAAGAGTTCACTTCCTGACTCCCTGCATCAGGGAGTGAATTTAAAAAACGCTCTGGAAAAGCGCTTAGAAAAGTGATTTTAACAAAAACGTATCGCCCACCCAAGCGCCAGGAAAGGAAAAAAAAATGCCTCAAAAAACTGCCAACGTGAATGGACACGTGAGCGGAACGTAATGGGAACGAGGATCAGCAGTGCTGTCAGGCAACTGGTATTGTTTGAATGAAAATAAATATGGCAGCCACCATATCCCTCTCACTTCAGTTACGTTTTAACTTTGGAAAACACAGGGAACCATTAGATTTTCTGCTGTGGGTTTTTTTGTTGTATGCGCGCTATTGTGACGATTTCCCATCACTTCCTGGTGTTGTAGTAGGTAGTGTAGTGGAAACTCCCTGAACTCTGGAAAGGTATCCTGTTCTCTAGCTCTGGAGGGTGGAGGTGCCCACAAGTTGTAAAACAATTAAAAAAGTTAAATAAAAAGTAGAGGCAGTGGATGCTTCCTCAGGTCAAAGGTCAGTACCCCCAAGAATAGATGTGCAACTTCTAATAATAAGATTCGAGTACTCGAGTCTGATTGGCAGAAACCGTGACCAGCACTCAGCAATCAGGCATAGGTTGTGTTCACTCCTGTGCAACCACCATACCAGTCAGTTCTCATATGTCCAATAAAGAAACACAGAACGGGCTCTAGTCTAGCATCACCATCAGGATTTATTGCATGTAGATGGGTAACAACAGCGAGCGCTGTTTAACCACTTCGGGACCGGCCGCCTAACCCCCCTTAAGGACCAGGGCATTTTGCAGTGGAGGGGGGTTTGGGGGGTCAGGCGGCCGGATCCCGTCTGTGGCTGGCTGGACAGTGTCCCCCCCATGGTGGCAAGTGTCCCCCCTTACGCCAGCAGCAATCATTTACCTTCCAGGCTTCAGCAATGAGCCGCAGTAGCCCCCTTCTTCTCCAGCCAGCATCTCCGCTCCAAATGATGCTTAGGTCGGGTCGCGGCTTGATGACAACATCAAGCCTGGATCCGGTGCTGATGTCAGACGGAGCAGAGAGGCCGGCCAGAGCAGAGGGGGGCGCTGATCGTCGCTGGAACAGCAGTGAGGTGAGTGGATCCTCTTCTTTTCCCCCCTGCCGCCGCCGCTGTCAAAGTGATCACTACGATCCGACGGCGATCGTAGTGATCAGCAGCCATACGCGATAGCTGCTGATCACTAAGAGGAGATTCCAGCTGTCATATGACAGCTTAATCTCCCCTTTCGGGTGCGCACAATCGTGTCAGGACGGTTCTTTAGCGCGGACGTTGAATCAACGTCCGGTCAGAACTGTACCACCACCTGCTGGACGTTGATTCAACCTACGGCGGTCCCCAGAAGGTTAAAGGGACTCCGAGCTCAACCAAAAAAGCAAAATAGTACTCACCCGGGGCTTTCTCCAGCCTAGTGCGGGTTCGGGAGGTCCCACGACGGCGTCCTGGCTCCTCTCCTAGGCCCCGCTCCGGAATGGCTGACTGGCGGCAGCCCGGCAACACTCGGGCGAGTGTCGGGCTTCTTCTTCTTGGTATGACGCGGCTGACGTCACGACGCTGGCCGCCTCGCCTCATCACGGCGGCCGGCGTGAAAGTACTGCGCATGCGCGATTAAAGCGCGCATGCGCCGTACTGCCACGCCGGCCACCGTGATGACGCGAGGCGGCCGGCGTCGTGACGTCAGCCATGTCATACAAGGAAGAAGAAGCCCGACACTCGGCCGAGTGTCGCCGGGCTGCCGCCGGTCAACCATTCCAGAGTGGGGCCTAGGAGAGGAGCCAGGACGCCGTCGTGGGACCTCCCGACCAGCACTGGGCTGGAGAAAGCCCCGGGTGAGTACTATTTTGCTTTTTTGGTTGAGCTCGGAGTCCCTTTAAAGTGGACCCAAACCAAGCATTTTTTTTTTATTCAAAATATTTAGTTGCACCACTCTGACACATACAAAAATAAATAAACACTCCTTCAAGCCTATGAGCATTTCAGTGCATGCCTTTCACCCTTCTCTTTTCATAACTAGGGTTATACAGGTGGCAGCCATTAGCAATTCCTCCTCTGCCGGACACCTCCAACTCCACCAGTTTGCCGGATTCTGTCCCGGCAATATGAAAGGAAGGGAGGGGTTCCTCCAATAAATTTAAAATATTTTATATTTGTCATCATGCAGCTGAAAAAGGATGCTATTTATTATTATAATTTACAAAATAGATTTTATTTCTGAAATCTTGTATTTATAATTTGGGTCCACTTTAAACAGTGCAGGAGATTTGGGTGCCACCATAGGTCATAATAGGAATTACGGCTATAGCAGTGGTCAGTGAGTAATTTGGGCGCCGTCAAAAGACAAAAGCTCAAATTACTTTTAAAACAATGTAATCTGCCTGCCAACAATAGCTGGTACCCGAATTACATCATTCCCCACCATCCATGGCGACCTGGAGGGTGAATAGTAATTAACGCCGCCGGGACTTGTGCGGGAGCAGGGTAAGCCGTATATCGGCTTTATCCTGCGCCCAAATCTCCCGGCGGCTATTTCATATGTTATGCAATAACAGAGGAGGCCCCCGGTGGGAAGCGCTCCCCCTACCTTACAACTGTTTCACGAGTCTCTCGTCTCTTCAGAGGTACAAGAAGGGTGTACAATGTCTGCGCTCTGGCCCGGCTGCCCCTCCCTTCTTAGTGGGAAGGGGCGGCCAGGTGTTGTCAGACGCCACGCTCAGTTCAAAGTCGGAGCGTGTAATGGGGCAGATACCGGCCTCCCTGCACCCCTCGTTGTACCTCTGAAGAGACAAGAGACTCGTGAAACAGCTGTAAGGTCGATGGTAATGCTCCCCACTGGTGGCCTCCTTTGTTATTATTCATTTACATGCAATAAATCCTGATGGTGATGCTAGACCAGTGCCCACCCTGTGTTTCTTCCTTGAACATATGAGTACTCGAGTGCTTGAGTCCTATCACTAGAAGCCGCACTGATTTTGTTTTAGGTACTATTGACCTGAGAAGTGGGGAACACCTGCAAAAGGCGTTGCCTGACCATATTTCTGTGCAACAAATGTTTTTAATTTCCTTAAAGTCATACTGCCTACCATATACTACAGGAAAGGTAAGCCAACCATTGCTTCTCCTTTTTTAAATGGTTTTTCATTTTTTGTATTACATTCGGGCCCCTTCGTGCTCCTGTATTAATGTTTCACACCTCTGGTTGGAGGTTGTTTTTTAGCTTGGTACCCTTTGGGGGCCTATCTAATCCTCAGGAGTGTGACCACTGATTCTCCTCATAAACCCGAACAGTAGCGGGAATTCCTCCACAGGCCTTTTTGGTGGTTGCATCTTTACTGCATCCAGAAAAGTGTGAGTAATCCTCTTTACCCAAAAATCTTCTGGTAGTTTGACATATTGCGTTATTATCTCTTGGTATTTGTTCCCTTTGGCTTTTCTGTCCATGGAACCTGTGGGTCCATCCTCCTTCAAATCCTGTACTACTGTAGCTTTTTGTACAGTATGTCAGGGGATTCTATCTAATGGGAACAAGGACAACAAAATTCCAACACATGTTAACCTGTCTCTTTTCTGTTTCAAATAAAAACAAGATCTTGGTGGAGTTTCCACTTAAAGGGGCACTATGGCAAAAAATTGTAAAATTTAAAATATGTGTAAACATAAACAAATAAGAAGTACTTTTTTTTCCTGAGTAAAATGAGCCATACATTACTTTTTTCCTATGTTGCTGTCACTTATAGTAGGTAGTAGAAATTTGACAGAAGCGACAGGTTTTAGACTAGTCCATCTCTTCATAGGGGATTCTCAGCAAGGCTTTAATTCTTTATAAAGATATTCCCTAAAAAGGATTTAAACAATGATGCTGGCCAGCTTCCCTGCTCCCTACACAGTTTTATGGGAGTTGGACAGAGCAACTGCCATTCACTAAGTGCTTTTGAAAATAAATAAATCCCTGAAAATCCCTCTATGAAGAAATAGACTAGTCCAAAACCTGTCGCTTCTGTCAGATTTCTACTACCTACTGTAAGTGACAGCAACATAGGCGAAAAGTAATTTATGCCTCATTTTATTTAGGAAAAAACGTACTTCTTATTTGTTTATGTTTGCACATATTTAAAATTTTAAAATTTTTTGCCATGGTGCCCCTTTAAACACTGCACAAAGCGGATGTCATGCCACAAGGTGGTAGATCAAAGAAAAGCTATTTAAGTTGACTGGAACCCTCCATTAAAGGGTGGCATTTCTGGCTCCCTGGATATTCTAGCATTGGACAAGCTGTTTACTAATACATAAGGCTATTCTGAGTTGTATAGCCAGGAATTTGTGACACTCACCCTTCTAGAATTGCCTGTTCTATATTTAATTGGGACTTAAAACTGAAATCTTTCATTCTAATGATGTGTTGCAATTCCAAATGAGTAAACACCTTTGTTGTGCATCTATAGAGCATTCAATACTTTGGGTATTAGTTTCCATATTTTTATCTATTAGATCAACGCCCATAAGAGTGATTAATATGTTATTTAATATATCCTATCATCACCTCTTAAAGTGAACCAGTCCTTAGTGATTACTTCAAAAATAAGCATCTTGAGCGGACATGCTAATCACAGTGTGAGGCTGATTAATTTAAAGCCATTAGTGTGTTAAGACATGTTTAAAGGACTTCCGAGGTGAGAAATGTAATTAAGTTTACTTACCTAGGGCTTCTTCTAGACCTTAAAGAGACTCCGTAACAAAAATTGCATCCTGTTTTTTATCATCCTACAAGTTCCAAAAGCTATTCTAATGTGTTCTGGCTTACTGCAGCACTTTGTACTATCACAGTCTCTGTAATAAATCAACTTATCTATCTCTTGTCAGACTTGTCAGCCTGTGTCTGGAAGGCTGCCAAGTTCTTCAGTGTTGTGGTTCTGCTATGAACTCCGCCTTCCAGGCCCCTCTATGCACACTGCCTGTGTGTTATTTAGATTAGAGCAGTTTCTCTCTTCTCTCTTATCTTTTACAAGCTGGATAAATCGTCCTCTGAGCTGGCTGGGCTTTCACATACTGAAGAATTACATACAAGGGCAAAGCTGTTTGCAGGAAGAAAAGAGCAGCCTGAAACTTCAGTGCATGAGAGATGCAGGGGGAAAGAAACACACAAATGATCTCTTGAGATTCAAAAGGAAGGCTGTATACAGCCTGCTTGTGTATGGATGTATTTTCTATGTGTGGACATACTGTACATCAACCTACTTCCTGTTTTGGTGGCCATTTTGTTTGTTTATAAACAAACTTTTAAAAACTGTTTTAACCACTTTTAATGAGGCGGGGAGCTGCGAAATTGTGACAGAGGGGAATAGGAGATGTCCCCTAACGCACTGGTATGTTTACTTTTGTGTGATTTTAACAATACAGATTCTCTTTAAACTTCATTTGGATCCCTCGCCGCAGCATGGACTGTGTACACGCCCGAAGACGCAAACCCATCAAGAGTCGCCGATCCTTAGAGGCTGCCAGACACCGGAGAAGACTGGTGCTGCTGTGAGGGATCCAAATGACGTCTAGGGGCTGGAAGAAGCCCCAGGTGAGCAAAACTAGATTACATTTCTCGCCTCAGAAGTACATTAAGTTCAAGTTAGGTGCAAAATTTGCAAACATTTTAGGGGGGCACATAGCCAAAGCTACCCAGGTGTCTTAGCCAAGGCCCCTTGCTCAGTCAATATATTAAAGTGGATCCGAGATAAACTTTTACTCATTGCATAATTGTGTTCCTTTTATATAGTTTATAGGGCATTCCTCAAGCGAAATACTTTTTTTTTTTTTGTTTTAATACACTAATTCCCTATAAACTAAACACACCTCGTCCACGTCTCCTTTTGTGTCTTGGCACTGTAGCAATGGCTTATGGGAGCTCAGTCTGGGCAGGAGGAGGAGGAGCTTACTAGCCATTGATTTCAGAGGCAGAGGGGAGGCGGGAGGAGGAGAGGGGACTGAATTTACCCACAGGCAAGCTGATAGCATCTCCAGCCCTCAACCTGTGACAATTTGACAAACAGAACATGGCTGCCCTCATTGTATCACAGGAATAAATAAACATGAAACTGTTGAAGCTGTTTACAGCTAGATATGCTGTGTAAACTATCTAACTAAACTTTAGATCCGCTTTAAAGATTACTCAGTGGCAAAACATACTCACTTGCTTTTAAAATACTTTATTTCTACCCTTTGTTGTTATTTACACTCACCTAAAGGATTATTAGGAACACCTGTTCAATTTCTCATGAATGCAATTATCTAATCAACCAATCACATGGCAGTTGCTTCAATGCATTTAGGGGTGTGGTCCTGGTCTAAATCTCCTGAACTCCAAACTGAATGTCAGAATGGGAAAGAAAGGTGATTTAAGCTATTCTGAGCGTGGCATGGTTGTTGGTGCCAGATGGGCGGGTCTAAGTATTTTACAATCTGCTCAGTTACTGGGATTTTCACGCACAACCATTTCTAGGGTTTACAAAGAATGGTGTGAAAAGGGAAAAACATCCAGCATGCGGCAGCCCTGCGGGCAAAAATGCCTTGTTGATGCTAGAGGTCAGAGGAGAATGGGCCGACTGATTCAAGCTGGTATGAGAGCAACGTTGACTGAAATCACCACTCGTTACAACCGAGGTATGCAGCAAGGCATTTGTGAAGCCACAACACGCAAAACCTTGAGGTGGATGGGCTACAACACCAGGAGACCCCCGGGTACCACTCATCTCCACTACAAATAGGAAAAAGAGGCTACAATTTCCACAAGCTCACCAATATTGGACAGTTGAAGACTAGAAAAATGTTGCCTGGTCTGATGAGTCTCGATAGAGTCAGAATTTGGCGTAAACAGAATGAGAACATGGATCCATCATGCCTTGTTAGCACTGTGCAGGCTGGTGGTGGTGGTGTAATGGTGTGGGGGATGTTTTCTTGGCACACTTTAGGCCCCTTAGTGCCAATTGGGTATTGTTTAAAGTGAACCGAGCATCATTTTTAACACCCAGGGCAGCTCTATAGCAAATTAAAAATGCATTCTAAAAATGTGGTTTATTATTAAAAAAAACTTTCAATTCACCTCATTTGTTTACATCTAAGGGTTAAAATAGCCACTTTGTCCGTCCGCAAAGGACCTGTGGTCGCTGAGCAGTAGATTGTGGAACACAGATAAGAAATCACCTCATTAGACTTAACTGACCACAAACAAACCCCCATTGTGCTTCAAACAGAAAACATCAGTTACAGTTGAAGAATTTCACACCTAGCCTGGACAATGCTAGTTGTAAAACAGCAGGGGTTGAGCTTCTGAACAATGGCAGCCCTTGCAGCTATTTGAAGCCAGGAGCTGCTTAGTTCACTTTAAATGCTACAGGCTAACTGAGCATTGTTTCAGACCATGTCCATCCCTTCATGACCACCATGTACCCATCCTCTGATGGCTACTTCCAGCAGGATAATGCACCATGTCACAAAGCTCGAATCATTTCAAATTGATTTCTTGAACATGACAATGAGTTCACTGTACTAAAATGGTCCCCACAGTCACCAGATCTCAACCCAATAGAGCGTATTTGGGATGTGATGGAACTGGAGCTTCATGCCCTGGATGTGCATCCCACAAATCTCCATCAACTGCAAGATGCTATCTTATATGGGCCAATATTTCTAAAGAATGCTTTCAGCACCTTGTTGAATCAATGCCACGTAGAATTAAGGCAGTTTTGAAGGTGAATGGGGGTCAAACACCGTATTAGTATGGTGTTCCTAATAATCCTTTAGGGGAGTGTATGTTAAAGTGTATATCCTGATACTTTTTTTTTTTTCTTCCAAATTCTTCATCTGACTTCTTTCCCAATGGCAGGGATTCCTGTGCTGAAGTATTTGAATTTAGTGCAGGGGTCACCTTCATTTGGAGTGCACAAAAGACAGCGTATGTCTCCTCAACTCAGAAAAAGAACACAGGTGAAGAATAAAAGAATAAAAGAAAAGTCGAGGATGTATGCTGTGAATGATATTGGAAACAAGCAAGACATAAAGATGTACATCATATAAATACTAAATAATAATAATAATAAAAGCAGTGTTTTTTTAACCCTCCCCCAATGTCAATAGCCTTGTTGGCTGGTTGGTTTGCCAGATGGAGGAGGGCACACTCTTGCTGGACCATTCCTTCATGATGCCCTGCTCCACCCATGTTTGGACAGACCTGCTGCAGTGAAGCTGCTGCATCTCAATGTGAAAATAAACAGGGGTGTCATATACGAACTACCGGTAACTGGCTGGGACTTTTCATAAAACAGCCTTAGAAACATAAATAAGGGGTTTTAAATCTTAAGAATGAAAATTAAAGGGAAAAAAACAAGCTTGTCCTCTCCTTAGCTTTATTAACCCCTTATGCAAATGGTATTGGCCAGAAAGGTGGAGTTTGTGAAAACATGAGGGTGAAATTAATGTTTGAAACTGTTGGCAGTATCAACAGAATTATCTAAACTGCAGTATAGTAAAGCAACCACAAGATGTCACTGTGAAATGTAAAGTGCTGCAATGATCTCTATGGTGTTGTTGTTTCCTGTATTCTCTATGTTACTCTCTGTTCTAAGTAAGCTGCATTTCCTGATGGTGTATTTATCTCTCCATGTTTTCCTTTAGTAAAGTGTTCTAACTTGTTATACTAGGTGTCTATCTGCATGTACAAACCACTCTGCTCCAACAGAAACAGCCATCCCACAGCTACCAACAGAAAAGGTAGGGAATAGGTGGTAAATGCCCTCCCGGAATTAACTGCATAAGGAAGGAAGTGGAAACTTGGTCTGAAGCCCCAGGGTGGCATCACTGCTGGAACTTCAGGGGTCTATATAAGTATAGCTGGAAATTTTAAGGTGAGGGGAATCCTCCTTTCATTACACCAGCATTAAAACTGGGAAGTCACTCACCAGCTTTGCTTCTGTTGTTAAATAGACACTGAAGCAAAAAAATAAATAAATGATATAATGATTTGGATGTACAGTTAAGAAATAAAACATTAGCAGCAAAGACATAAGTCTAATACTGTTTCCAGTACAAGAAGAGTTAAGAAACTCCAGTTGTTATCTATAGAAAAGAGCCATTGAGCTCCACGACTTTCAAAGTTGCAGAGAGCCCTGTCTTCTGCAGCTTGTGAACTATCAGTCACTATATTTTCTTTTTCTCTCTAGAGGACAGTTCAGTAGTTCACTGGCCTGCTCTGCAAAATCATTTAGAATGCTGAGTAGTGTGTAATCTGCAAATATTAGAGAATGATGCAATGTTATAAAAAACACTATATAACTGAAAATAAAAATTTGAGAATATTTTCTTTGCTACTAATGTTCTAATAATTATCCGTTCTACACAACCAATTCATTATATCATAATTTGTTTTTCACTTCAGAGTCTCTTTAAGTTGGCAAGATTGCCTAAAAAGTAGTGTAGAGTTCTTATCACATGTTGTTTTCTTCCAGGGGATCATTGGTAGTGGAATGACCTCAGATTAAGCAAGATGATTTCGCAATGTAAAGCTATTTCTTTATTAAGATAAAAAGCATGTGACTGCATTTACTTGGAAATAAACACATTTACACTATGAAGGCACCTTCATAGGATACTTTGAAGAAAAAAACAAAACATGCAATGAAGTTTGCACTACATGCGATTTTGTCCGCGGTGGAATCCAGGCGATTTCGCACCGCAACAGTGGAAACGAGCCTTAAGGCTCGTTTCCACTGTTGCAAGCCTTAAGGCTCGTTTCCACTGTTGCGGTGCGGAATCGCCTGGATTCCACCGCGGACGAAATCGCATGCGGATGCGTTTCAGCATGCGGATTTCCCCGCGATTTCGCATGCGATTTCACATGGCAAGGAGCCAGGCGAATTTAACCATGTCACTGCCTGTGCAAAGTTCCATTGCATTTCATGTGAAATCGCACACGAAATCGCGGGGAAATCCGCATGACAAAGCCGCATGCGATTTCCCTATTAAAAGCATTGCGGGCGGTTCGCCCGCATTCCTGCCGCACGCGAAATCTATTTCCCCCGCACGCCAAAACGCACCCGCACAACGCACAAGTGGAAACTATCCCATCCACTTGTATTGACTATGCGAATCCGCATGCGGTGCCTGCATGCGGATTCGCTATAGTGGAAACGAGCCCTTAAGTAATAAAAGCATTCTTGGACCACAAACAAAAACATGCTACCATAATTAAAACCCACATATTGTATTTGTCCATCTGTCCCAGTTATTTCATCGTTTAAATTATGTCGCTATCAAAATGTACGGTGCCAATATTTTATTTGGAAATAAAGATGCATTTTTTTTAATTTTGTGTGAATCACTATTTACAAGCCCATAATTTAAGAAATAATAGTAATATACCCTCTTATCATGCATACTAAAAAAGTTTAGACCCTAAGATAACAATTTATGTAATTTTTGGGGGGTCTGTTTATTAAAAAAATGTATGTGAGGGCTGGTGTACACCAGAGCGGTTCTGGAGCGTTTTTAAAAACTCTAGCTGTTTGAAAACTTGGGTAATGTATTTCAATGGGCTGCTGCAAACCAGAGCGGTTGTTTTTTTCACAAACGCAAACTCAGGGGCTTTTTAGATTTTTGAGGCGTTTCTGCCTTAATGTTAAAGTATAGAAAAGTGGAAAACCGCTCTGAAAAACTCTAGGTCAGAGCGGTTTTCCAAGCGTTTTTGTTACAGAAGCTGTTCAGTAACAGGCAGCTTTATTGTAACAATATATGAAATCTGCTACACAAAAACACTCCAAAAAATTCTAGGCATGTTTAGGAATCTCTCTAAACATGCCTTGAATCGCTCTGAAAATCTGCTTCAAAAACCTCTAGCATTTTGCGGATCTGCTAGAGGTTTTTTGGTGTGCACTGGCCCTGAGTGTAATTTTACTATTTGGCCACAAGATGTCTTCAGTCATTAGCGTCCTGTGCGTGCTTTTATTATGCAAAACAGGAAGCAATGCGTGTATGTGTTTACAAATGACCGCAGGCATCTAATTGATGCCGCGATCATTGATACAGGGACGTAGATCAATGAATAGGAATGATCTCCGGGCTAATGGGTGGTGGCGAGAACGAGTGCGGGAGCGCACGCGATCTGCTGCGTCCCCATTTTTTTTCATGGTCGTAGCTCATACGTCCAAGGTGCATAGGTGGACGTAGGCGCTACATCCTAAAGGCTAGAGTAGTTAATCTGAGAACTTTCTTTTTTATCTTTCTAAAGGTGACTACACAGGATACAATAAAATGATGCGATTTTACAGCAATTCAATGAAAATAAAAAACTAAAAGCTTTTTTTTTTTTTTTTTTTAACATTTCTTGTTTCTTTTGATTTTTTTCAATCAGGAGTTGCGGAAATTTCTGATCAATTTTATGAAAGATTGTATAGTGTGTGGAAGATTGACAATTGTGTAAAGTAGAAACGTAAGCAATTTTTGTTTGAGTTTAATTTTTTTTTTCATAATTGGGGAAAAATTGAACACGTGTGTGGTACACGGGTCAGATTTTTCAAATGTTCCAATCAATTAGAAAAATTGATTGTAAATCTTGAATTGAAATTTTTTTCAAAAAAAATTGTATGGTGTGTGGCCACCTTAAAATCATCTTTAGGGCCCGTTCTCACTTGAGCGGGAATCGAGTGATTCCCGCTCACGGCAAACCGCTAGCGGTTCTGCAAGAACTGCTACACAATGTAGCGAGTGGCAGTGTTCTCACTGCGATAACGATAACCGCAACCGCGATGCATGCAGCGGTTTGTCGGCGACGAAGGTTCCGCGATTAGCGATTGTGATTAGCGTGCACAGCACGCTAATCGCGATCGCTCTAAAACCGCCGCAGTGTCCAGTGATTTTTCCGCGCTAATCGCGGGAAAATTACTCCCGCAAAACGCCGGCGGTAATCGCCGGCGTTCTGCGATTGCAGGTGTGAACGGGCCCTTAACCCTATCAAACTTTATACATAGCTGTGAACTATGGGGTGGCATATAGTGAATAGCACTCTTGGATCCCTAGTCATACACTGCAAATGTAGTGCTGGAGACTTGGGCGCAGCCAGCTCACCATAGACGGTAATAGAAATTACGGCTATAGCAGCGCACAGTCAGTAACTTCGGTGCCGTCAGAAGATGGAGCTGAAGTTACTTTTCAAACACTGTAATTCGCCTTCCGGCAAAAGCTGGAAGCCGAAATTACATAATTCTCCACTATCCACGTGGACCTAGAGGGAGAATAGTTTTTAACGCGGCTGGGAACTTGTGCAGCAGAAGGATAAGCCATACCGGCTGTATCCTGCGCCCAAGTCTCGGACGCTCCCTAGTTGGATCAGGGCAATATCTGCAAGAAGCTTGTATGTTGTCCCCATGTCTGTGTTGGTTTCCTCCGTGCACTCGAGTTTTCTCCCACATCCAAAAAACATACATATAAGTTCATTGGCTTCCACCACAAAACTGACCATAGACTATGATGGGCATATGACTAATGTAGTCATAATATTGTGAGTCCCAATGAGGGATAGCTACAGACAAGACTATGTACTGTGTAAGGTACTACGGTAGATGTCGGCATTATATAAATATTAAAGGGAACACGAGGTGAGAATAACATGGAGGCTGCCATATTTATTTCCTTTTAAGCAATACCAGTTGCCTGGCTGCCCTGCTGGTCCTCTGCCTGTAATACTTTTAACCATCGACCCTGAACAAGCATGCAGCAGGTTGGAGGTTTCTGACAATATTGTCAGAACTGACAAGATTAGCTGCATGCTTGTTTCTGGTGTAATTCAGTTCACTACTGCAGCCAAATAGATCAGCAGGACTGCCAGGCAACTAGTATTGCTTAAAAGGAAATAAATATGGCAGCCTCCACATCACTCTCACCTTGGGCTCCCTTTAAATATGGAAAATTGAAAACCTGCTTTTGGTCTTTCAGTTTTTTTAGGAGCAATATTGTTAAAATATTTTAGAAGCAGCCCAGCACATTTTAACCCTCCATGCAGTCCCCTACAGAGGTCATCATTACCCGTGCTTGTAAACAGTGGCAGTGACGTCACTGCACATGGTACTACAAGGAAGGGTTTGAAGGCCTAGGATGATTGAGTTTAAGGTTACTGCTCTACTTCAGGAGGGGTGGAGTGAGAAACACACAGATCTTGTTACAGATTCGGGCAGCTTCAAGGACTTTCCAAAACCGATATCAAAGAAATGTCCTTTCCGTCTTAACACCTGTGCTACCAAAGACTGTGCAGTACTCTTATTGTACAGCTAATCGCATCTGGCACTGCAGCCTATGTGGCTATGTGCCAGTACTGAGTCAAGTCTCAGGCTGACGTAATGTTGAATAAACTGGGTCAGTGGGTATTTGAACTGTATCTGCATCCGGACTTTATACTGGAAGTACTTTTTTATGTTTTAAGTGTACCAGAGAAGATATAAAATATAAGTTTTATACATACTTAGGGCTTCCTCCAGCCCCCATCGTACCTAATAAAACCCCACCGTTCCTGTGTCCATGCTTTTTGCCAGCGCACATACGTGGCACAAACAGACGGACGAGGGCAGGGGAACGGCCGTTGGTGCGCACGGCAGGGAGCGCGGGTGGGCGTCCTTGGGAAAGGGGTCGTGTCGCAGCCCTAGCGCCGTATGACAGGAGGGCTAATTATCTAGTACATGTATAAATCTTTTATTTGATATGGTCTCTGGTTTCCTTTAATGGATCCTCTGTCATCAGAGGACTTTTGTAGGGTAAGGGCCCTTTTACACTTAATCAGTTGCTCTCAGTTATAACTGAAAGGACAACTGATTTTCTAAGTAATGTCCATGTTTTCCTATGGATCAGTTCAAACTTTATGCGTACATAATAATGTACACTCCCCCCCCCCCTTTATTTTACATATTGTATTTATATATTGATGACAAATTTTCCCTAAGTGGCTGACATTACAACTGTCCCTCCACCGCATTCTAGGGCAAATGTTTGGTAAAGCAATCGTCTTGCAAGTATGTTTTTGTTTATTTAGAAGACTAGAGAGGCCAGAGAAATCCTGAGTGAGCACAGGAAAGACATACAAACTGTGTTGGCTGAGACGTTTTATAAACTGTTGCATGAGGAAATTTTAAGGCCCTGTTCACAGTGGTCAGTTGCGTTGCAGAATAATTCTGCATGCCACCTCACTGCCCATCATGCGCACATAGTGGCAAAATGAGGCAGCCGGCTCATCCGCCGTCAACCGCAGACCCCCCACCCCCTTGGCTGTCCCATCTGCTTATCATGTAACTGGTAGAGTGCCAACAGCCAGCGTCGGACATCTGATCAGCCGGCAACCTGTAAGAAGTGGACGCTAGGACCTCGTGGACATCTCACTGATATGCGGAAGTGACGTCATGTCACTTCTGTATATGCAGCCACAGGGGTACCATGCGCCCACTTCTCCCTGGTTGCCGGCAGATCGGAGGTTTGACGCTGGCTGCTGGCACTCTATCTGTTACATGAAAGGCAGCGGGGACAGCCGGGGGGGGGCTAGTGGATCGGCTGATCTGTGGTCTTCATCACAGTGAGTGGGGGCACCTGTCACTAAACATGGGTGGTCCCTATAACTACCTAAAACTGGTTGGCACCGTCACTAAACATGGGGGCACCTGTCACTACCTAAACTGGGGAGCACCTGCCACCACCTAAACAGGGGGAAGTCCCTGTCACTAAACATGGGGTTCCCTGTCACTACCTAAAACTGGGGGGCACCTGTCACTACCTAAACTAGGGGGGGGTTCCTGTCACTAAACATGAGGGGTCCACCGCACAACTTGCCACCCCCCCCCCCCCCCCCCTTGCCACCCTGGAAAATTTTCTGTGGACACCCATGCTGCCCATCCAATTCTATGCACCTGTTCCCAGTACTGCATTGTAACTGATCACATTATTCTACCTTGCTGCATGCAGGCTTTGTATTAAAGTCTATGTACAGTCTCCATTGCAGTTCTCAGTCATTATAACGCTTTTTTACGCGTGTGTTATGCAATTGACCACTGTAAACCTAGCCTTAGTGTTGATTAAAAAATGTAGTATTTGTAGGTATGAGAATGTAACCTGCAATATCAACATGTCCAAACACTGCAATGATGGGAGCCCTTTACACTTAACCAAGTGGAATAATTAACTCTTAAAGAGACACTGTAACATCAAAAAACGCCCGTGGGGGGTACTCACCTCGGGTGAGGGAAGCCTCGGGATCCTAATGAGGCTTCCCACGCCGTCCTCTGTCCCACGGGGGTCTCGCTGCAGCCCTCCGAACAGCCGCCAACAGACCCGACTGTGAATTCAATATTTACCTTTGCAGGCTCCAGCGAGGGCGCTGTGGCTGCTTTCGGCTCCGAAGTAGACGGAAATACCCGATCTCAGTCGGGTCCGCTCTATACTGCGCAGGCGCCGGAGACTTGCGCCTGCGCAGTAGAGCGGACCCGACGGCGATCGGGTATTTCCACCTACTTCGGAGCCGACAGCCGTCAGAGCACCTGCGCAGGAGCCGGGAAGGTAAATATTGACGTCACCGCTGTACGGAGGGCTGCAGCGAGACCCCTGAGGGACGGAGGACAGCGTGGGAAGCCTCATTAGGATCCTGAGGCTTCCCCCACCCGAGGCGAGTACAGGCCAGGGGACGTTTTGACGTTACAGATTCTCTTTAAAGAATGGCTTTATATCCAATAAAAACTTTGCCTGCTGTTCATTGCATGCATCATTTCCCAGCCTGCTTGTCCCAAAGTAATGTCATCTGTGCAAAAATAAAAAGTCCCTGGAGCTCAGACTACAGAAGTGCTGGGAGCTGCACCAGACTGGGTGAGAGGATATTAATAAGTGTGATGCTCTCTTATTATACAACTCCAAGCCATTTCCATATACAATAAGGCTTCAGATCAGCATATCAAATGGGTTATCTTTCGTTATTACTTAATGTAAGTATTCACAAAAGTGCCATTTTTAATTAGAGACTATTTGTCATGCTGACATGGAGTACCATCCACACGATCCAGTGCCCCCAGAATACCCCACACTACTCAGCTGGTAAGTTCGACTGGGACGCACTTCAAATATGGGTGGGGAAGAAGTGGCAGTTCTCCTCCTCTGTCCTCTGTGGTAATGCCCCATTCCCCCCTGATCGCGCCTACTTGTCGGATTAGTTCCCACTCCCTCATGTCCACTTCATAACAACATTTTTAATTACCTGTTTTGTTTTTAACAGGTATTTAACAACAGCTCAGGAGTACTTTAAGCAATCATTTCAAAAGTGCATCTTGTAAAGATGTGAAAAAGACACAGAGATACCGGGTGCCCAATATCCTGTAATATCGTCAGATCAAAGGAGATAATAAATACAGGGTACAAATATACTCACAAAGGTGGGTTGCAAGGAAAGCAACCACTCAAAATAGCATGTGAGGAAGTACCGTCCTCACTCGGCCTTTGTGAGGCGGTATCGTGACGGTCACTGCTCCAAAAAAAAGGGGTCTTTGTTTCTCAAGGCTGTGAGGTCAAAGACTAAGTACATTCCTCATCAGGAGGTTACTAAATATAATGGGAGAATGTAGGAGGAGCCCAAGGTATAACAATCTAAGAGATAGGTAAGTGGATCTTACCTTAGAGGTGTCTTATTCATGAATACAAGATTTTCGGTCAAAATATAACGTTTTTATTATGCACATCAGACAATGCGTTTCGCTGCAACAAACCGCTTCATCAGGTCAAGTTCAAGTGCCTTTAGGGGAATCCATTTACCTATCTCTTAGATTGTTATACCTTACGCCTCCTACATTCTCTCATTTCAAAAGTGTACTATCTCAATACCTTAAAAGAAACCAGAGATGTACAATGCTGCAGATTTGATACTTACCCGGGGCTTCCTCCATCCCCATAAGCTCGTCTGAGTCACTCGCCATCCTCCCGCAGTCTGTTCAGCCGCGATCAGCCCCTGGTAACAGGCTCAGTCACGTCAGTCCGGGTCTACTGCGCATGCGTGGGAGGTCTGCGTATGTGCAGAAGACCCAGACTGGACCCGACTGAGCCTGATACTGGGGCTGATCGCAGCTGAACAGCAGACCGCGGGTGGATGGCGAGTGACTCAGACAAGCATATGGGGCTGGAGGAAGCCCTGGGTAACTATCAAATCTGCAGCATTGTATGTCTCTGGTTTCTTTTAAGGTACCTTTTAAAGGTCTCTGGTACAGTTTAAAGAAAAAGTGGTAAGGATCTGCCATGAAGCTTGCTGGAGTCATTGCAGTACAAAGATTGCATTTGATAAAAAATAATACATCTTAGAAAAAATGTTTTTTCACTCTGAAGTTTATTGTTTTGCTATATCCCTGTTAAATCTCACAGTTGATATCAGGCAATTTAGAAATGGAGAGATCTCCTGTTAACATAAGAATTCAGAGTCACAGACCTGTAAACAGCTGCGCTTAACAGGGGTCCTGCTATCGCTCCAAAAGAAATATTTATTTGCAACAGATCAAACACAGTCAGCAGGTGGTGTCATTCCAATTTTCACTTGGAAACAAACATTAGGACCTTTAGTAGATTGAGCAGCTGCAACACAGAGATGCACAATCATGGCCAAAAATATCGGCACCCTTGCATTAATGTCAGAACTCCCCCCCCCCCCTCCTTAGAAAATGATACCGGTAATTACAAGATAGAGATGTACAAACCCGACTCCACTCGTGTACCAGGCAGAGCTGGTGGTGGTCGCACTCTTGATAAAAAACAACAACGACAATCTCAAGTGACCTGTAAATGGTCCAAGAGGAATGTTTCCCTTTCAAAAGGAGGGTGACGGCACAAGATATAAGGAAAAGAGGCGCCCAGGAGTAATAAAATACTTTAAAAACAAATAAAATGAAAAAAGGTGAGCTGGCTTACCTCAAGGAAGACAAACTCACTTGATAGATGAGTTTTTATTTCACTGGCAACTTTCGTGGGTACTTGCCAAATTCCTCTGGTCAAATAGCAGTGCCAAGCTGTACTAGTAGCTGTAGATAAGGTGCCTTATCTGCGGCTAATAGACATATCTATTTAATATTGAAAGGGACAGCTCAGGGCTGTTTCTTGGGCAGTGCGGGCAAGGCGGCCACTCTGGGCAAGTTGAAGAAGGGGGGCGCAGGCAGAAGGACATAACTGCTAGGGAGCTGGTGACACGCAGTGCAGGCAAATGGAAGAAGAAAGAAGATTACCAGCACAATCACCCTCTTTGACTCCTCCTGGGCTGCCTGCGTCCAACGTCAAGTCATCATCCCATCACCACCGTGTGATGACACCTGATGTCCTGTACTGCAGGCTGCCAATGCGTGGCGCCCATGGAGGGGTCAGCTTTCCGGGGTCTCTTCCCCTGTGTGTTCTCCTGGTCCCTGCTTCCTCCTGGATGAGCGGCTGATCACTAGAAAGTAGGCAGATCTACGTGTGACCTGTGGCTGTGTGACTGTCCCTAAAGAGTAAGGGTTCACAAGTCCACTGGGGGTGCGGGTGCAATTTTTACACCCTCGCCCTGGGTGCAATTCAGCCTAGAAACTGCCTTGGGACAGCTAATACTCTTCTAAAGAGAAGTTGGACTTTTTATTTCTTTATAGCATCACTGAAGAAAGATTGTGCCCCAACAAGCAGCCAGGCACCAACAGTAATTATGTGGAAATTACGGTACCATCTTATTTTGTGAAGTGCATAATGTGCCCACATTTAGAATATCCAACCCTGACTACATAAATGACATGTTCAACTCTCTTTTGTTACATTAAGCTGTTGTTTTGCAGTTACAACACTTTACTATAGTGTGGCTGTACTGAGCTTTGTAAATTAAAGGGAATCTAAAATGAAAATAAACTTATGGTATAATGAATTGTATGTGTAGTACAGTACAGCTAAGACATACAACAATAGTAACACAGATATGAGTCTCCCTTTCTGAGCTCTCTGACTAACTTAGAGAGCAGTGCTATTTTCTGAAGCTCTAATACATCAAAGAAACTTCAGATAAGATTTTACTGCAGAGAAGTTCAAATGGTCATTAGCTCAGCTCTGTTTCATAATTTAAAATACAGTGTGTAGTTTGTAAACTGCAAATATTAGCAAATGATGCAATGTTATAAAAAGCTATTTACCTGAAAATCCGTAATACACATTAAATTCATCATATCATAAGTTGTTTTTTTTTTGTTGTTTTTTGCTTCAGTGTCATTTTAACAGGTTTAGCAAGAAGACATTCAGAACTATATCATATTCTCTTTCAACTCTCAGAGTAATGACCATGTGTGGTTTCTGCAAGGTCTGTCTCCATCTAGTGGAACAAATAAAAATTACAGTACTATAATAAATTGAGGAAATACAGCATTACATTAGAGATGCACATAATTATACGGTAGCTTGCATGCAAACTTTGTGTCTCTTGAAACCAAAATCAATCTGGTTTTCAGTTTTACATAAACATAGTCAAGTAGAGTGACACTTGCACTGTTGGACATGTGGGATGCGTAGAAAAGTCTGTGCAATGAGAGCTGAGTCATTGTGCTTGCACTTGTAGATCCAATAAGAAGGAACCAAGTAGGGTGAGACGACTAACCCTTTTACTGCTGGACTAATAAGACCAGCTCAAGTGTTTCCCCGAAAGTAATTCAAATAGTGTGCTAAGGCTTATTTTCAGGGGAAGTCTTATATTTCTATGAACACACAAGTTCTGTGCTGTGTGTCCTCCTGCCTTCCCCACTGTACCACCTCTTCATCTGCTGGATCCACCTCTTGTGTGCGTCTCCTTGTACCTTTAGTGTCTTCCTGGTGTCCCCCTCTGTACCCATGTCCTTCTCTATCCCCTATGTCCTCCTGTGTCCTGTGTACCCTTATGTCCTCCTGGCGTCCCATGTCCTTCAATGTACCCCTAAATCCTCCTCCTCTTACCCCTAGCTCCATGTCACACTGCCCCTGTGTCCTGCAATGTCCCCCTAATCCTCTTCTTCCCCCCCAGTTCCATGCTGCTGTGTCCCTGATCTTCAGCCTATGGTGAAGAAGTATGGCAGCTTGTGTTTCTACTGGAGCTGATGATCTCGTAGGTTGGACCATGGCTCTGTAATTGGGCCGATCACTGCACTCGCTGAGTGGCGGCGACTGCAGTGATTGGACCTGCATACGAGACCATGGGCTCCAGTAATAACACAAGTTGCCATACTTTTTCCCCATACTGCAGCTAGGGCTTACTTTCAGGGTAGGGCTAACAATCAAGAGCATGTTCCAAATTCCTGCTAGAGCTTATTATCAGGGGATGTCTTAATCTCAGGGAAAGGGTATATAAATGTGTGCTGAAGTATTCTAGATTTTGCATGTAGAAATGCTTAAAAGAAAATCTGTAATGAAAAAAACCCCCCTAGGAGGTACTCACCTCGGGTGGGGGAAGCCTCCGGATCCTATTAAGGCTTCCCCCGTCCTCCTCGGTCCCACGGCGCCGGAGAAAATCCTCCCGGAGCGGCGGCGATGTAAATATTTACCTTTTGGCTCCAGCGCAGGAGCAGTATCCGCTCTTCCCACAGAGATAAGCGAAAATAGCCGATGTCCGTCGGGCCGCTCTACTGCGCAGGCGTAAATCACCTGCGCAGTAGAACGGACCCGACGGAGATCAGCTATTTTCACCTATCTCCGTCAGAGGAGCCGCAACAGCGCCCTCGCTGGAGCCCGAAAAGGTAAATATTGCACATGTTGTCGGATTTGTCGCCTTTGAGTTCCGGGGGCTGCAGCGAGACCGCCGTGGGACACAGGAGGACGGGGGAAGCCTCGATAGGGTCCAGAGTCTTCCCCCTACTGAGGTGAGTACCCCCAGGGGAACTTTTTTCAGTAAACGTTTTCTTTAATTTAAAAAGGTTTGTTACCAACGAAAGGTTAACATTAATTTTCACATAGTACATGACATATTATATGAGCTAATCCTTTAACAATGTCAGCCCCATCTACTGGCAGAAATACAGCACAACATCTGCTGAACTGTAACCAAGGATTGAACTTCATCCCAATCAGTAGCTGATATCCTCTTTTCCCACGAGAAAGGTTTACCTTTTCTCAAATAGATCATCAGGGGGTCTGTATGGCTGATATTGTGGTGAAACCCCTCCCACAGTGTGATGTCAGGATCTAGGTCCTGGCAGTTTCCTGCCTGTGGACCTTGTTGCATTGTGGGAAATAATAGCTGTTTCCAACTGCCAAGCAACCAGTATCTCCCTCTTTGCATATGTATATCTGTAAAAACCATTTAGCCTATCACAATGTTAGTGGGTGTGGTTATAAATAATGGAAGTCGATGCTGTCTAGTTTTTTTCATGTCTGCCAGTAGTGAAGATGGTGACGTGAAGTCTCATGGTAGATCAAACAAAATGAACAATACATGGCAAATATAAAACATTTATTGATCTCTTTTCTATTTTTTAACTTCTCACTTTGCAATGTATTGATTTTTTTTTTCCCTTTTTCGCCAAAGTTCCTCTTTAAAGGGGAACTGAAGAGAGAGGTATATGAAGGCTGTCATGTTTATTTCCTTTTAATCAATACCAGTTGCCTGGCAGCCCTGCTGGTCTATTTCTCTGCAGCAGTATCTGATTAAAACCAGAAACAAGCATACAGCTAGTCTTGTCAGATCAGACTTATAAGTCTAAACCACTGAAACACCTGATCTGCTGCATGCTTGTTCAGGGGCTATGGCTAATAGTATTAGAGGCAGAGGATCAGCAGGGCTGCCAGGCAACTGGTATTGTCTAAAAGGAAATAAACATGACAGCCTCCATATACCTCTCTCTTCAGTTCCCCTTTAATAGTTGTTCCTTCAAATATAAATGTAAACTGCAAATTCCACAGCGAGTAAAAGTGTATTCAGTACTGTACTACAGAGGTTAGTGATCCAGTCCGTGACCACTTCCTCTCAGCAGGAAACTTGCTCCAGCTGCTAGCTCCTGGGATTCCCTCAGAGAGTGGGGAGGTAGAAAGGCTCACTCATTTACACGGTACAACTTTCTGTGGTTGGGGGAAATTGGAGATACACATGGGGGACTGTAGAGCTCTAATGCTTTGTTTCACCAAAATATATTTTTTATACAAATGAACTGATCATATTGCCTAATCTGTCTAAAGGTTTAAAACATGTCACAAAGTTCTATAACAACAAAGAATTCTTGGACAACCAGCCAGAGATTCAAGACCCATGAGAGAAAGAAAACACTACAAGAGTCCTGGAATGACAGTCTTCAATACATAAAGGTCTGGTAAACATGAAAACGACCATAGCAGCCCTAGGAGAGCAGAGGAAGGAAAAAGCAAACAAAAGCTGTTGTGACAACCTATCTACACTAACCGGTTTCCTGATTTGCTAAAAATGCACTTAAAGGGGCACTTAAGTCAAACAAAAAAAATTAATTTTACTCACCTGGGGCTTCCAATAGCCCCCTGCAGCTGTCCGGTGCCCTCGCCGTCTCCCTCCGATCCTCTGTCCCCGCCGGCAGCCACTTCCGGTTTCGGTGACAGGCGCAATAGCAGTACAGAGGGCGCTATTGTGACTGGGAACGCGAAGAATCACTCGCGTTCCCAGCCTGTCGGCTCCTGTCGTCGAAACCGGAAGTGGCTGCCGGCGGGGACAGAGGATCGGAGGGAGACGGCGAGGGCATCGGACAAATACAGGGGGCTATTGGAAGCCCCAGGTGAGTAAAACTATTTTTTTTTTTACTTTAGCGTCCCTTTAAAAGATGAGAAAGAAATGGGGAAGAGATGAAAGAAAGTAGGCAAATCGAAAAGTCAAGGAAACACAGAGGGCACCCCAGTGTCATAAGACACTTATCTTTGGGAGATAAGATGACTCTGCACCTTAAAGGACAACTGTACCAAGAGGACTATGGAGGCTGACATATTTATTTCCTTATAAGCAATACCAGTTGCCTAGCAGTCCTGCTGATACTCTGCCTCTAATGCTTTTAGCCTTAGACCCTGAACAAGCATGGAGCAGATCAGGTGTTTTTGACATTATTGTCAGATCTGAGAAGATTGGCTGCATGCTTGTTTCTGGTGCGATTCAGACACTACTGCAGCCAAATAGATCAGCAGGGCTGACAGGTAACTAATATTGTTTAAAAGAAAATAAATATGGCAGCCTCCATATCCCTTTCGCTCCAGTTGTCCTTTAAGAAAAAACAGAGACAAAGAGAGGTGCTCACAGCTTGGCTATAGTTGCAGCTGGTACCGATTACTGAGGAAGTGAGCATTTGATGCCACGAAACGTGTTGCCATAGTGTATTAAAAGTCCTCACTTATAGTTTTATTGTGGCATCCTCAAGGTAAGCCATCTCATATTTTCTCCATTTGATTGGTTTTAACTAGTTTTATCTACACTGAGCGCCTCTTCCCACTTCGTATAATATACGTGTCCTCACCTGACCCACAGTGTTGAGATCTCTGATTGTCTCTCATGTACTTAGTTGGCTACATAAACCAATTTTGTGGTACACTCCAATCATATCTGTAGTGCCTATGGCAACCTTTCATTTATTTCTTTAAATGTAATACCATGCACTGCTGAGATGAAGTCAATGCTTGGGGTCCACCAGCACAGTTCCTTCAGACCTCATGATATACCGTATTTTTTGGCATATAAGACGCTCCGGCATATAGAATCCATCTAGATTTAGAGGGAAAAAACTGATTTTTTTTTTCTAAACCTGGAGCGTCCATTGTTCAGGATTGTCCTCCTTGTACCTCATGTGTCCTCCTCTGACCCAGTGTGTGCTCCTCCGGCCCTAGTGTGTCCTCTGCTTCCCCTTTCTTTCCTCCTCCGCTCCCCGTGTATCGTTACCAGCAGGAGCACAGTAAGAGAGAGGAGTGGTCTCTGATCACGGCTGGATTAGGTGAGCAATGCTGTCACTGCTGATAACGATACACGGGGAGTGGAGGAGGACAGAAGGGGGGAGCGGAGGACACATGGGGAAAATGCAGAAAGTCCTATACATTGTGGCAGGTCCACGGTCCGTATCAGCAGGTGTTCGTAAGTCGGTGACTCCCTGCGTTTGGCATATAGGATGCAGTAACTTTCTCTTCCTATTTTGGGGGGTGAACAAGAGTGTCTTATATGCCGAAAAGTATGGTAAGTAGGCCAATATGGCGATATACAAAGTAGAGGGCTGCATCGGGTTGGGTACCCACAGGTTACCCGATATATGCGGGTCGGGTTCGGGTACCCGTTTTGATTTTAATCCAGTTGCGGGTCGGTTGCGTGTAGCGGGTTGGGGCTGAAAAATTAGACCTGCGCAGGCCTCTAATATAAAGCACCTCATTTTAGTAGTATAATATAATTCTATGTACAGATCAGATTTGTTTTTTATCCTAACTCAGCACATTCATTCAAAAAAGTAATCAAGGCATATTGGCAAAGCTGATTTACTGTGCACAGAGAGACAAGATTTATGGAGCAGGAAAGGTTTACAAAATGTCAACATAAGTAAGAAGATCAGATCAGACATCCAACCAAAAGAAAACTGCAACCATATCTACAGGCAGTGCAATGTATCTGTGCTAAAATATCTTCATTGTGATGGATAGCTACTGTGTTCTCATGAAGCACTTCATAACCATTCAACAACAGCTCTGATGGTTACCCTCAAAAGGAGTGTAAAGATATACAAGTCTTATCAGCTCATTACTATACATGAACACGCCCACACTCAGCGCAGAGTAGAGATAGGAGCACAGCTCTCAGCGGATGGATCCAGTGTGTACCGCTGTCACAAGAATACAATTCCAGCATCCAGCAGATAACAGGAGGCCGTATTCCCCCTGCTTTATTAGTTCTACATCCATCCAGCAGTTGGACAAGACAGGATAATGTTCATTAAAAGAACTTCACACCCTTGCTGTCGTTTAGTGTAAAGACCTCTGCTTTGTGGTCCATTTGTAGGGCTTCCAAGGATCTCAGGAGCATGGCTTCATCCAGACCATGGAATTCTGGGTAACAAAAAAAAATAAAACACATGAAATCAGTAAATCAATCTGTTTGAACACACAAAAGTATAAGCATATTTAAATATTATGGTAGGTTTGGCTGATTTGAACTTGAATAACATAGAAGTGCTATCCCGTACAGCCATATCAATCCCTGGCATGCACTGATGAGGACCAACATTCCAAAACAGGCTGTCTGCATGTTGGGTTAATGTGGCGCCGTAACATTTATAAGCTACAGGTTTCCTATATACCAGCGGTTCTGAATATTAATAGTAATAGTAGTTAAAGATACTTTTACATGCATATAATCAGGGTCAGATTTGTAATTTTTACCATCCAAGGCCCACTATCACCAGCTGCTCCTGGACTGACAGTATCCTAAACACCCCCTCCCCCCCCAACACAGCAGGGATTAGATTACAAGTTCCTCTGAGGACAGCTGTTGACATGTTGGCAGGGATTAGATTATAAAATCCTCTGAGCACAGTTAGTAACATAATAGCAGGGATTAGACTGTACGCTCCTTGGTGAGCGGCACATTTGGTGAGTGACAGACATCTTAGAGATCACTGTAAGTGCCCATTCGCTGTCCTTTCATCCCCCGAGTGCAAGATCCGGCTGCTGGTAGCCGCCCATTGCTATGTGCAAACTCTGTGTAGCAGGATTATTGTTCGGCAGGCTTACTGCTACTACTACCCTGCTGCCCAAAGCCCGCCTCTTGCTTTGCTGGTACCCTAGGCCATGGTCTTGCCTGAAATCCAGCCATGCATATAATAGCCCTTCCATTATAGTGCTTCCTAATTATAGCATGCCCGAGTGCTTGTCCCCATTTAGAAGGGCCTATATACAGTAATACAGTGCTCCTTGGTAGTGTAATAGTCAATACTCAATACCCTGTCCTTTCAGAGACCAGCATTAGAAGCAATGCTGCTGTAAGCAGAGCAGTCACCTTCATCTGTGACAGTGACAATCGTGGTGCTCCCATCCCTACACCCCACCCATCTCTGACGTGTACCATGCAAACTCGCTTGGTGACTAAAGACTTTTGAAGGCCAACATATTTCAAAAGGGTCCCTTAACTATTTGTCATTAATATTTAAAGAGATTTGAGACAAATACAAAATATCAAGTAACATGAAAAAGAAAGAAAATGAACTTAAAAACAAATTAATAACAACAGAAAATGTGAGCTAAAACCGGCATCCATACCTTCCCCTTCTGTGTCATCGCCATTAATCAGCTCATAAAGTGTGAACACAGAATTGGTCATTCCATTTTTAGACACCTAAGAGAAAACAGTGAAACAGTGACAGTAAAATGCATGCATTATGCCCCCTGTACTCCTCATCACTAGAATGATGCTCCTCTCTGCTTAGTTCCTATAACCTCACCTGCTTACTAATTACCTCCGCTGCCTCTTTACTTACTCACTCGGTTTAATACGTGCCGTTACACACTCTTTGTAATCTGATACATCCCCTACATAAGGCATCTGTACTCCATGCTATTTTTGTAGTTGGCCCAATGTGGTATTTGACAGTGATAAAGGTGAAGCTAAAGATGGTACACACATCCAATTTTTGACTGGCCCAATCACTGACCAAATTTACAAATTTTTGGCCATTTAAAATTGAAGGGGTGTACCTGGTTTAAAGTGTACCTGAGGCGATATGTAACATGATGAGATAAACGTGTATGTACAGTACAAAGCATATTAATCACCAGGCTGTTTTACTTGTTCTATTTTGCTGCCTGAAAAAGTTCATTTCTAGGCATGGAAGTGGCAGCTTCGGTCTTATCGGGAATACAGTAAACATGTATAGAAGAACAACAAGAATTTGAGCATGGCTGGGAGTCTTCATATAATATCACATTTCTGAAGAACTCCCATTGGTGGAAGTGAGTCACTCGACTCAATAACAACATAGCTACAAACAAGAAAGAGAGACTCCCCACATAGGATGTACCTATAGAATGTACTACTGCCCACTGCGGTTGCACACTAGTTTGGTGGCCGCACATTTTTTACGTGGAAAGTGTGATCTGGTAAAAACATATACAAATCTGTCACATACACTGTCTATGAATTTGTGTATATCCAGGTGTTTTCCCGGGTGCCTTGGCGATATTTATTTATACAGTGTGACAGATCATTTTTTTTAACAATTATATATCATCATTGGTTGTATCATCTATAGAATTATTGTATACTCTATTCAGGCCACAAACTCTGTCCGTTCGCGGTTGATTGATCCCTGTCATGGTCAGAGTTGCTCAACTCCGGAACCGGATTCATTCTGGATAGTTGCTATCTGGTTTTCACCTGCTTAAACGCAAATCACCTTCGCGGGGGCGTTAATCTTACCTATCATGACGCCTTCTTCGTCCATCCCTCGGCGCCTCCCACGATGCGTTCCACGCACGTCACGTGACTACAAACACTTCCTCCTTCAACCCGGAAGGAGGAAGTGTTTTTAGTCACATGACCACCGCTTGGACCGCATTGTGGGAGGCGCTGAGGGACGGATGAAGAAGACATCATGATAGGTAAGATTAACGCCCACCCCGCACAGGTGATTTGAGTTTAAGCAGGTAAAATCCGGATAGCAACTATCCGGAATGAATCCGGCTCCGGAGTTGAGCAACTCTGGTCATGGTTACAGGACTGTTATGACATTTTACATGGACAGTGTGGCATTAATTATGCTTGCTTGTCACCTTGAGGACGCGTCATGGCCATACCTTGTTTTTAGTTAAAGAGAGTCTGAAGCGAGAATAAATCTCGCTTCAGACCTCAGAGTTAGCAGGGGCATGTGTGCCCCTGCTAAAACGCCGCTATCCCGCGGCTTAACGGGGGTCCCTGATCCCCCAAATCCCCTCCGTAATGCGGGGGAGCGCTTCCTGTTTGGGGCATGGCTAACCGCCGCAGCCCTGCCCCACGCGCGTCTGTCAGCGCGTATCTCCGCCTCTCCCCGCCCCTCTCAGTCTTCCTTCACTGAGAGGGGCGGGGGAGAGGCGGCGATGCGCCGCTGATAGACGCGACTGGATGCAGGGCTGCAGCCGTTAGCCCTGCCTCCAGGAGCGACTAAGTCTGCGACCAAGTGTTGCAGTGGGGGGTTTGGGGGTCAAGGGACCCCCGTTTAGCGGCGCTATTGCGGCGGTTTAGCAGGGGCACACGTGCCCCTGCTAACTATGAGCTCTGAAGCGAGATTTATTCTCGCTTCAGAGTCTCTTTAAGTTAAAGACTATGGTTGTTTTGTGATTCAAGGCCAAAAGCGTGTTTATTACCTATTAGGGTACATTCTATGTGGAGAGTCTGTTTCTTTTTCTTGTTTGTGGGAATATAGTCAACATCACTGATAAGCAAATTACAGCCATAAAAGTTTTCCTGGCAGAATACAACTTCTAAAAGCAGAGGGAGATGAAATATATGAGCTTCTGACCTTTTTCTAACTCTGGACTCTGGAATTTTATGCTGCTTTTAATGCTTTAGACTGTAGATGAAATTTTATGACAATACCACTCTGCAGTTCGATCAATTTTCAATAGATTCCCTGCTGAAATCTATTAGAAATTGATGAGCAGTGTATGGCAGGAATAGATTGCTTTTAAATTGATGCTTTTTTCAGAAAGGAATCGATTGCTTTGGAACACTGGGTGGAAATCTTTAAGTGCGTGGCCAGCTTTACATGGTTAAATTATAACAGTGTTACTTCACTGTTCCTCACTTTACATTTACTGCAGTGATTAGCTGCACTAGGGTTGAAGGACCACTATTGCGAAAAAAGTAGGTTTTGAGCCAGTTCATTTCCTCATGGGGGATTCTCTGGGTTTTGGCAGTTAAACTGCTGTTCAGGAAATGCTTTTGAAAACAAAGAAAACCCTGAGAATCCTCCATGAAGAGATGGACTGGCCCAAAACCTGTTGGCTCAGTCAGATTTTAACTGCCTACTTTTTGTGCGGTAGTGGTCCTTTAAATTCCGCTGATATCAGTCTGCCAATGTGTGTGGTCAGTATATACAGAATACAGAATGAGGAAGATTTTGTTGCCTTCAAATGGCCTGTGGATGTAACAAGTCAAGGAATTACACAAAAAGTCAGCATGTGCCAGCTGCACGTTCTTCTGCCTTGTATCGATTCCCTTTTTTAATGTTTACTTATGTGTACTTGCATTTATCCTTTAACCTCCTTAGCGGTAACCCCGTGTGTGACACGGGGTAAGCCGCCGGAGGGTGCCGCTCAGGCCCTGCTGGGCCGATTGACATAATTTTTTTTTTGCTGGACGCAGCTAGCACTTTGCTAGCTGCGCCAGCACCCCGATCGCCGCCGCGCTTGATCGCCGCTATCCGGTGCGGCGCGCAGCCCCCCCCCGCCAGACCCCTGCGCTGCCTGGCCAATCAGTGCCAGGCAGCGCCAAGGGGTGGATCGGGTCTCCCAATGACGTCCCGACGTCGCTGACGTCGGTGACGTCATTCCGCCCCGTCGCCATGGCGACAGGGGAAGCCCTCCAGGAAACCCCGTTCTTTAAACGGGATTTCCTGATCGCCTATCGCCGGAGGCGATCGGCGGGGCTGGGGGGATGCCGCTGAGCAGCGGCTATCATGTAGCGAGCCCTCGGCTCGCTACATGATTTAAAAAAAAAAATTAAAAAAAAAACTGCTGCGCTGCCCCCTGGCGGTATTTTTCATACCGCCAAGGGGGTTAAAGAACACCTGAACTGAAAAAGCTACCTAAGGTATGTACAGAGGTATGTTCATGCAGCATCCACACACCTCTGCGTGTCCATTCCTCTCCTCATTCCACCCTAATCCCTGTAATCACTCCTTCAAAAATCTGACTTTTGGCTAAAGTCACATTTTCAGACAGAAAGTTGCGGGCTTGCTGCAATGTTCCCTCTTATTAACCTCACATCTTCCCCCTTAAAGGACAGATGTAAGCTGAAAAAAAAGTCTACTTACCAGAGGGTTTCCTCCAGCCCTTGGCAGCCTTCCTGTGCCCTCGCCACAGCTCTGCTTTAAGCCGGTAGCAAGGGGTCCCCTCCGGTGCAGATGCAAGGCCAGCATCTACTGCGGACCTCCAGACCACGTGAGCGCGACCGCCTCTTGCGCAGACGCTGTAGATGCCGATCTCACATCTGCACCGGAGGGGACTCCTGGCTACTGGATGAAAGCAGAGCTGGTTTGAGGGTGCAGGACAGCTGCCAGGGGCTGGAGAAAGCCCCGGGTAAGTAGATCTTTTTTTTTAATTAGTTCGGACGTTCCCTTTAAGGGGAATATATGAAGCAGGGAAGCGGAGTAAATGAGAGTGTGATAGGAGGGAACATCGCACTACGCCTTCCTCTTGTTGTCTGAAAAGAAAATATTTCAAAAAAGTACACTTTCAATTTGATGGAACTTTGGGGCTTCACTTGATATACTTTAGGCAGCAAACTTACCCATTGGTAAATCACTTTTCCCCACTCATCCGGCCGCCTCCACATTATCAGAAATCTGGTTTTATTTTTATCCAGCCACTCCAGATTACCTGAAATAAAACATAGCAGAACCTCTGAAAATGCCTTCATGAATGATTAGTGTTTTTACAAAAGACTTCACTAGTTATATAGGTTTGCACAATGGAGAATTGTACAGGTTCCTGTGAAGATATTTCATTGTCTAATGATCAGTAAGGCCTGGTGCACACCAGAGGAGTTTTTCTGAGAGTTTTGAGTTTTTAAATCTGCTGCTAATGTTATCCTATGTGTCTGTGCACACTGGAGCAATGAGGTTTTGTAAAAAACCCCATAGCATTACATTGGGAAGAGCTTTTGAAACCTCTAAAAGCTCTTCCCAATGTAATGCTATGGTTTTTTTTTACAAAACCTCATTGCTCCAGTGTGCACAGACACATAGGATAACATTAGCAGCAGATTTAAAAACTCAAAACGCTCAGAAAAACTCCTCTGGTGTGCACCAGGCCGAACAGAGAAATTATCTGATAAGGGCAAAATCACACTATGACCCTTAGTAAATTCACTTTTTCTCTGAAGTTTTCGCCTAGGTGATATTTTTAAACCTAATCAATAAATGCCTTTAAGGCTGCTTCCACACAGGGACGTTACAGGCGCACGTTAGTGCAGCCTGTAACGCTCCCCCAACGCACAGCAATGTAACACAAGTGGGCTGTTCACACTGCCCACGTTGCGTTACATGTAACGCTGCACGTTGTAGTGAAAGTGCAGCATGCTGTGCGTTCTAGCGGCTTTAGCCGCGTTAAGACTGTTTGCACATGCTCAGTGGGGGCCGGAGAGGAGGCGGGGAGATGCCGCTACAGTAGCCGCGCACATGGCTACTTAATATGCACTGCACTGGCGGCCGCTGATCGGCCGGCGGGTCCACGTGATGCGGAGTGTCTCGCTCCGCATCACGTGGTCCTGCCGGCAAATCAGCGCCACTCTGGGAGACCTTATACGGATAGAGCCGCCTAACACGGCTCACTCTACCGTCCTCTCCCGCACCACCATACGTTGCGTTAGGTGCACGTTATGCGACCTTAACGTAGCACCTAACGCAACGTCTTAGTGTGTAAGTAGCCTTAAGCCACCAGCAAGTAAGAAAGTACAATAATTTTGACAGTACAATTTCACCTACGTGTTGGTACTTTTTCAGCTGCAGAGTGCTGAAAATGTATTTTAGGCTCCTTTTACGCTGTGTTACCCTATTTCACCGAAAGGGGCCGCAAAAGCAATGGAAATCTATGGAGACTTTCACACTTGGGGGTTGATTCACTAAACCATGCTATGACAAATAGCACAACTTATCAAAGATATCACACCTTCTCAAAGTTAGCACACCTTATCAAAGTTAACACGCCTTGTCAGAGTAGCATAGCGAGCGCTACGAACCTGCAGGAGCTCAGAGCAGGATGGGTGCCATTGCCAATTAGCAGGCATAAGTTCGTAGCGCTCGCTATGCTACTCTGATAAGGCGTGTTAACTTTGATAAGGTGTGCTAACTTTGAGAAGGTGTGATATCATTGATAAGGTGTGATATATTTGATAAGGTGTGCTATTTGTCATAGCACAGTTTAGTGAATCAACCCCTTATTGCGGTACGTTCCGGCGTGCCGGAAGTCTTCGATCCAACGCAAGTGCTGCAGCACGTTACCACAAGCACCGGACTTAACTCAGAGTTTGGAGTAATGCAATGCCATGGGCGGAGTGTAAACGGCGGAGTGCGGTGCATCGTGGCGCACATGTGCTGACTGATGGGAATCCCAGTGAAGTACTTCCTGCCCAGCAGGGAGTACGTCACTGAACGGGGGCGGCACTATGCATATGACCCACTTGCCACACTCTGACGTAGTGTCATATGATTAACATTTTTTGTGTCGCTATGCAATGTGGCATATACACACAACGGAAAAAGTAAGTGTAAAACTGGCCTCAAACAGAAGATGAAACATTATCTTCTTGAAGAAAACTTAGGAGAAAAAGTGTATTGAATACGGGCCTATGTGCATTTTACAACATGTTATGTACAGGTTATAAGTCATCTACAGCCAACTTCATTACAGAGAGCAAAGCACGCTGGGAAATATGCACATTAAATATGTTATAATGAGCATCATAAAAATAGCTGCATTTAATGTTGTGAATGGTTAAGTGCTGTTAATTATTTGCTTAAAGTGGATACAAGATAAACTTTTACTCATTGCATAATTGTATTCCTTACATATAGTTTATAGGGCATTCCTCAAGCCAAATACTTTTTTTTTTTTTAATACCATAATTCCCTATGAACTAAACAAGCCTCGCCCACAGCTCCTCCAGCGCCTAGGCACTCTGAGATCCATGTAGCAAGGGCTTATGGGAGCTCAGTCTGGGCAGGAGGAGGTGTTACTAGCTAGAGATTTCAGAGTCAGAGGGGAGGATGAAGGAGGAGAGAGGAGTGGAGTATTCACAGGCTGAGGGCTGGAGATGCAGATAAGTTTGACTGTGCATTGATGACAAGCAGAACATGGCTGCTCTCATTGTATCACAGGAAGAAGTAATAATATACTGTTGAAGCTGTTTGCAGCTAGATATGCTGTGTAAACTATCTAAACTTTAGATAAGATATAAAGACAAGTTACTTGTTATAGTTAGTTTTTCATCTCGGATCCGCTTTAAAGTGATGCTGAAGCAAAAACAAACAAACCTTATGATATAATGAATTGTATGTGTAGTATGGATAATGAATAGAACATTAGTAGCAAAAAAAGTCTCTTATTTTTTATTTTAAGTTATATAACTTATTTTTATAACAAGTTAAGGTTCTCATGAGCTGGAAACCACTAGAGAAAATAAATCTTCTCTAGTGAGAAATAGATCTGGAGTTGTTTTTTTGCAGTCAAACCAAGACGCCTTGTCTGCAGGCCCACTGTTTTTTAAAGAGGAACTCCAGCCTAAACAAACATACTGTCATTAAGTTTCATTAGTTATGTTAATTAAAATAGATAGGTAATATAATCTCTTACCCACACTGTTTTAAAAGAACAGGCAAATGTTTGATTTCATGATGGCAGCCATCTTTTTGGTTGAAAGGAGGTGACAGGGAGCATGAGACACAGTTCCAACTGTCCTGTGTCCTGAGCACCTCTCTCAGTTCTCTCAGTTGCTAGGCAACGTGAATAACAACATAGGAAATCCAATCATGCTCTGCACAGCATCAGGGCTTTTTTTTGACGGGTGGAGCTTAGATAAAAATGCAGCTAAAAATGAGACTTCTATAAGAAAAAAAAGTTCTGATGCTGTGAAACTGATAAAGAAACACCAAGCCTTTTCAGTTCTGCTGAGTAGATTTTTAGTCCGGAGGTTCACTTTAAGCAACACGAGCCCAACACTCTGCAATCATGGATTTCGGTGAAAGAGGAGGCATTTTAAGGCTGCTCCCAAAGACCTTATTAGTTATCCAACTGGTTTTAAATTACTGACAGGTGTACTTTAAAGTGAGCCTGAACTGAGTAAAATTATTTAAAATAAACACATGATGTACCTGCAAATTAACATTACATATTTACCTCACCGTCAGTTGCTCTCAGCTCACCATTTTCTTCCTACAATGATTCCTTCCAGTTCTGACAAGATTTTATCAGAACTGAAATATATCAGTTGCATATCAGTTGCTGTCAGTTATAACTGAAAGGACAATGGATGTGCAAGGTAATTACCATGTTTCCCTATGGCTCATGTGGCTGATATTACTGTTTAACAGTATGCTGACCAGGAAGCTGTTATGGGGTAATGGCCATTTTCAAAATGGAAGACAAAGAATTCCATTGATCACACAGGACAAACATGATGCAGGAGAGGAGAAAGAGATTGATGAGTAAACTGCACAGGAGGGAAGTATGACCTGTGTATGTCTATTTTGACTTGTGATCTTCAGTTCAGGTTTGCTTTAAGTCTCAGAATGTATCCGTGTATCTCAGAAGAGATCATATGTTTTCTATGGAATACATTTACTCACCTTTTTTTCTAAGTTCCTCTAAAACCACCTGCACTGACTCCAGTGACAGCTTTCCTATACAAGAGGTCAAGGATATCCACCACAACACATGGGCAACATTGCACACACAAGCATAAATAATATACATGGATTAACCGTCAGGACACCACGATCTGTGATTGGGCAAGAGGACCGAGCGGTCCTCTACCTAATCGCAATGCCTGGAGTGAATGGACATGACCCCGATCAGCAGCCATGTCCATTCATAAAACAGGAAACAGTCATAGGTAGTAAAATGTAAAAAATAAAATTGAACACTTCCTATAAAACAAGAGAGGGTTAACTACAGCCATCTAGTGGCCAAAAAGTAAAATTACACGTACAGGCACCTACACATGCACTTATTAAAATTAATAACTTACACTTCCAAAGCCCCCCCCCCCTTCCAAAAAAAAAAAAAAAAAACTTGTAGAAAAAAATATCAGTTTAAAAAAAAAAATTACATGAATAGTTGCCTGAGGGACCGCCTGCTCCCACACTGCCCCACAGCTAGCACCAGAAGGGTATGTCTTTTATCCATACATATGCTATGTTTATGGACTTGTTTGCAGGACCAGCAATATAGACACACAATAAAGAACAGAGTTTGCTTAACCTTCAGATGTAGTGCCGGATGAATTTATCTCTTCATTGCATACATATGTTTGATGTTATCTTCAGCATTCAGAGCACACAGGAGGTGTGAGTACCCGGACCCATTTTTGATTCCTCCAGAGAATAATCCCCACATAGACCCCACAACCGCAGTGCCAGTCTCTCTTTTTCTTCTTTTTTCACCTGAAAATTTGTTTAATCTATATTTTATGAGGTTATATTACTATTACTTTACTACATAGGGGTTTGTAATTATGGACCGGACTAAAAAAAAAACATAAAAAGCCCAGAAAAATAACACGTATATTTCCAAATCATATATTGTCGCCATACATTGTGATAGGATCATAATTTAAGCAGTTTAATAATCGGGACAACTGGGCAAATAAAATGTGTGGGTTTTATCCACAGGAGAACGTTTTATTTTAAAACTATAATGGCCGAAACCTGAGAAATAATGATTTTTTTTTCCATTTTTTTCTTATTTTTCCTGTTAAAATGCATTTAGAATATAAAAAATCTTAGCAAAATGTACTACTCACAGAAAGCATAATAGGTGGCGAAAAAAATTAGGTATAGATCATTTTGTTGTGATAAGTAGTAATAAAGTTATTGGTGAATAAAAGGGAGGAGCACTGACAGGTGAAAATGACTCTTGTCCGTTAGGGTAAAAACCCCTATGGGGTGAAGTGGTTGAAGTGTACAGCCAGCGATTCAAAACATGCTTTGCTGTAACCATGGCATCATTACAGGTTAGATTGCTATACCTAAAAATCGCATTTCACAGCCCTGGGCTGATTATCTGTAAACACAACATGTTACCACTTTTTCTCAGAATGATCTGACAACTTATTTAGCACTACAACAGACTACAGTACTTCCATCATGACTAGAGATGTTCCATCAGATGATAATTCCTGCTTGGATGAAAATTGTACATAAGATGGCGGTGGGATACTCAAGTTCCTGACAATTCTGATTGGCCAGATTCTGAGTGAATAAAATCTGCATGCAAGCCTGGATTATTTGCATCTCATTAACTACCTCTCACCATGACATTATAATAGCTGGTGAAAGTGAAAGAACTGTAATAATAATGCCACATCTAGATTAGCTGCAACCATCCATGCAGAAAGGATACGCTGTATCTTTTTGTTGTTGAATAATGGGCTTTCTTGTATTTCCATCACATTCATTGTGTATAGTTTGTTGTGCCGGCAATAAGACAGGACTAAGGAGCTCCATGCTGACAGCTGCTTCTGTCTTGTGTCCACATTAGGCTGCAATCTGCAAATAAAAAGAAAATAAGATTATGCCACTCCCCCTTTGTATCCCTCCAAATAGCCAAGAGCTTGTACCATACATTTGGGTATTAGGGCTTGTACACATTGACAACTGATGTCGCCCGTCAGGGATCAGCACCTGATCCCCTTGGGCTATATCGCTGGGCCAGGCTGCACACGCTGTGTAGCTGACAAAGCGCACACAGCGCTATGCGGGAAGTCTGGCATTTGTATGAAGCTTCAGAGTACTGGGTGGCCTTATAGACCAGTGGAAAGGCACTGAAGGGGCACTGAAGGGGGACAGAAGCAGCAAAAAACGTTGATATGTACATGAGAATCTGGTAGTGCTCTATGACAAAAAAAAATGCACATGCTATATGTAGTCTGCCCTACACCCCAGCACAAGTGGACTGCAGAGTCAATGCTGAAAGCATGTCTCCTAGTTATAACTACCACTCTTATGATGCCTTTCACAAGCACCTGAAATTTATTTACAGTCACATAACAGTGAGTCCTGGAATTCTCGTGAGGAGTCAGGAAGATGAAAGCACTGTTACCAGTGGTGGGAGAGGTACATAGCCATAACAAGCCTCCAACATGCACTCGGCACCCCACATGTGTTTCCAATATGCACGTTGCATTTGGTGGGATGGGTTGCATGCAGGTATCATGTTTTTTTTACAGCAAAAATTGGGGTTCAGCTGATCCCTGAGTATACATGTTATCTTTAAAAACTTCATCCTGCATACTTATTGTTATGTAGACATACCTCCCAACGTTTTAATAAAAGAAAGAGGGACACTTAAAGACACGCCCCTGCCACACCTCTGACCACACCCCTCACTATGCATATCACAAAGAATTCAGAATCAAAAGATGTAGTTTTTATCATTTAAACCACACTGGTTCTTTCTATCATAATTAGTTTCTCTTCATTTTAACATTTGAAAATAAGAAATATTACATTTTTATCGATGGGAATAAAGTTTAGAGTCACTTAACCACCCTGGCGTTCTATTAAGATCGCCAGGGCGGCTGCAGGAGGGTTTTTTTTTAAATAAAAAAAAAACTATTTCATGCAGCCAACTGAAAGTTGGCTGCATGAAAGCCCACTAGAGGGCGCTCCGGAGGCGTTCTTCTGATCGCCTCCGGCGGCCAAAAGTAACACGGAAGGCCGCAATGAGCGGCCTTCCGTGTTTTGCTTACTTCGTCGCCATGGCGACGAGCGGAGTGACGTCATCCGCCTCCGATCCAGCCCTTAGCGCTGGCCGGAACTATTTGTTCCGGCTGCGCAGGGCTCAGGCGGCTGGGGGGACCCTCTTTCGCCGCTGCTCGCGGCAGATCGAGTGTGCTGCTCTTTATTTCATCAAAATCGGCTCAGCAGGGCCTGAGCGGCACCCTCTGGCGGTAATGGACGAGCTGAGCTCGTCCATACCGCTAAGGTGGTTAAAGGACAACTGAATTAAGAAGGAGGATAAGGAGGCTGCCATATTTATTTCCTTTTAAGCAATACCCTGAAACAAGCATATGCAGATCAGGCGTTTGACATTATTATAAGATCTGACAAGATAAGCTGCATGCTTGTTTCTGGTGTGATTCAGACACTACTGCAGCCAAACAGATCAGCAGGCCTGCCAGGCAACTGGTATTGTTTAAAAGAAAATAAATATGGCAGCCCCCATATTCTTCTTGCTTCAGGTTCCCTTTAAAGAGTACCGAGGCAGACTGAAATATAGATAATACTTATCTATGAAGAGGAAAGCCTCTGTATCCTACAGAGGCTTCGCACATCCTCCTGGTCCCCACTGTTACCAAAAGGAGGACCCCTCAAGCATATTTGTCTAAGAGCCACACGCAGGTTCCTGGAACTTATCCAACAAGCTTGTTGAATATGTTATCATGGCTACCCTTCTCTTCACTCCAAGGCTGTACTGTGCCTGTGCAAATATGGCAGCGCCTGCATAGTGAGGCGGAGCTGTTTGTCCATGAGCTGCTCCATGCTACTGTGTAGGGTTGACTGTACTCGCACAGGTGCAGCAAGCAGTGTTGCCAACTCATCCCTTTAATTACTGATACATATGAATTATACAGGTTTTGTGGCTAGGTAGATGCAGTTAAGGCACTGATTATGTGCAAATAGCCGCCGAACCTGTATCACTTAGATGTGTCAGTAATTAAAGAGATGAGTTGGCAACACTGGCAGCAAGGCTGTGTTCCTGGACAAAGAATAGCTGGGACGTGAGCTTCCACAGGGTCCTGGGTAGCGGTGGTGGCGTGCAGGAGGACGTGGAAAGCCTCCGAGTCTAGAGCATGCACCTAATCTTGTCAGAATAGGGATGAGCTACGGATTAAAAACGGATGAAATCTGAATGCGTTTCATTCAGATTTCATCCTCCTAATTATTGCACCTGAGTGAGTGTGTGCAGGTGGAAGTGTTTGTAATCATGTGACTCGGCTTGGAACGCAGAGTGGGAGGCACCTTGGGACAGGTTAAAGAAGACGCCTGCTGTGTAAGTTTAACCCCCCCACTGCATACACCCGCTCAGGTGCAATAATTAGGAGGATGAAATTCGAATGAAACCCATTCGGATTTAATCCGTTTTTTAATCCGTAGCTCATCCCTGGTCAGAAACACCTGATCTGCTGCATGCTTGCACGTACACATTGCACTTTTCAGTGTTTGAGTCTCAGGGCTGGTGCACACCAAGAGCGCTTCTGAGCGCTCTTAAAAATGCCAGCGCTTTGGCTAATGTATTTGAATGGAGCACACCAGAGCGATGTGATGTTCTCCCAAAAGCAAACAAGGGTCCTGCAGCATTGATTTCTGATTGATTCATCAATGATAAAGGGACCCCGAGCAGTGCCAAAAATTAAAAGATTACACTTATCTGGGGCTTTTTCCAGCCCCCTGTAGGCGGCGAGGTCCCCCGGCGTCCTCCTGGCTCCTCTCCGTGTGCCTCCGCCGGCCCCGTTACAGGTGTCAGTCGGCTCTTCCTGGTTCCTGACGCTCGTCGTCATCACGCCGGCCGCCGCGATGAGGCTGGCGTGATGAAAACGAGCATCAGGAACCAGGAAGAGCAGCCTGACACCCGGCCCGGGTGTCGCCGGTAACGGGGGCCGGCGGAGGCACACGGAGAGGAGCCAAGAGGAACGCCGGGGACCTCGTCGCCTACGATGGGCTGGAAAATGTCCCAGATAAGTGTAATCTTTTAATTTTCAGCACTGCTCAGGGACCCTTTAAGTTTAGGAAAGTGGAAAATCGCTCTGAAAAGTGCTAGATCACAGCGATTTTCCAAGCATTTTTGTTACAGAAGCTGTTCAATTACAGCTCTACTGTAACAAAAAATAAAAAAAACACTACACAAAAACACTCCAAAAATCGCTAGGCATGATTAGAAAATTGCTAGGCACATGCCTAGAAAAATCACTTCATAAAGCGCTAAGCGTTTGCGATTACGCTGGCGCTTTTTGGTGTGCAGTGGCCCTGACATTCACTTTTCTCTATCATACTGGCAGTCTTGTTTATGCATATACACTTGTTTGGAGACATCAGGAACTTATAATGGTATATACGTGTTATAACTAATATATATCATTCAGAGCTGTGATTTGTGGGATGCTTGCATGAATCTTTGTCATGTCAATAAAGCGATCTTTGATTTGATTGATGGTGTTGCATCCCTTCCCTGCACTTTATAAAACTGAAAGGGAAACTTTATTGGGCTTTAAGAAGTACAGTAAAAAAAAACTTTCAGGTAATGAGACTTGAAGAAGATGCCTGCAACGTTCCATGATGACTCTGGTTCATGCTTTCTAAACTTCTGTATTGTAGTCTCTCCATGAAATGATTTCTTCTGTAACATTGTAATACTTGCTGCAGATTTTCCTAATATCCCCATTGACCCCAGTGTATCTGTACATCGACAATGGAAAGTCAAATAACCCCAACAGTGAACATAAAAACACCTTCCAGCAAGTTATACTCCACTACAATACCCCACTTCCTGCTCTCTACCGGAACAAGAAGCTGCAGCAGCAGCACACGTATGAAGGGTGGTGCTCCTTATTAACCCTTCCCTCCCACCGTCACACGGGCGCCAGTTCCTCTTACGTGTAGAACGGGGGGAAATCGTATTGCCACGGCCACTCGAACCCCATGTCCGCAGTGCTTCCTCTAATCTCTTCCGCACTGGGAAGGCAGTGCACTGTACTTGTGTTCCGGATTCTCACTGCTGCCCGGTGCTGCGCGTTGATTGGAGGACAGTGCAGGGAAGGTAGAGGGCGGGCTGCAGCGGTTGCCTGGGTAACAGGGAATCAGGGATATTAGATGTCGGGTGGCTGGTCGTGCAGGAGATCAGCTTGGGGGCTTCCTGGGGGTTTTGGGAGAGGGTGCAGCTTCTTCAAGCTAAAGAGGAAAATAACGATGTATATATATTTAAGTGTATTGACTGCACACCAGTAACTAAACTGAAAATTTTATATTCTTTCTACTTTCGTTTCTGTACACTCTGCAAAAGACCAAGAGAGTATATACTTTGATAAAGTTTAGGAGTCTAGTTGAGTTGACCCAGAGGGAAACGTTATAGACCAGTGACTTTAGGATCCTTTTCCACTAGGAAGCATGATTGCAAATACAATCGCACTGCGCTGCTATTTCGCAACCTGCAATTTCGCCTTGTCGTGATTGCACTATGAAGCCATTGTAAACAAAGTGCTTGCAGTAATTTGGTTGTAGCCACTTATTTGTAAGAAATAAGGGACATAGGCTTCGATTCACTAAAGGGTGAATGTCAGTAAAAAGGCACTTAGGATGTGGAAACGGCCACTGCACGTGCTAATATGCAGCACGTTCGCGTGCAAAGTTGGCCGAAACGGCGCACTGGTCCGCGCGAAAGGTGCTATTTTGCATGCGAGCGTTGCAGCCTTTTGTGTGCACCAGTGTGACGTTTCGGGTGCGACGTTTCGGGCGTACCGGATAGCGCGCGATTAGTAACACCTTGTCCGTGCAAACTATTTAGCACCCTAGTTTGCACATCCACAGCCTTAAAACGTGCTAACAGTTAGCACCGGTTAGTGAATCAGGGCCATAGATCACTATCATTAAATAAACTCTAAAATTGCACACCAGGACCTTTGGCTGTGTGCTTCAGCTACCACTTCCGCTTGAACAACTTTACTAAATTTTTTCGGCTGGTTGACTTGATAGGGTTTCCCTGCTATGGTCCCCTATTTCTTACAAAATAGTGGTCAGGACCAAATGGCAGTGAGCTGCCTGCCATCAGTGGCAGCTCCAGCTTCAATTTTTATTTCTTTATTTCTATTTTTTTTGGGGGGGTGTCACGGACGATTGCGGGGACGCAGGCGCGTCCTGGAACCGCCCGTGAAGAAAAGAACGATCGCACTCGATTCCTGCATCGATTGCGCTTCAAAACGGTACAATCTGGGTTGAGTGTGTAGGGACAGCTAAAGTCCTTTTCTTAGCAAAGAGAGCACCATTCCAAATGCTGGTTGGCCCTTTTGATATGCTAATGAGCCTGGGCCCAGAGAGTCCCTGGCTTCAAGCTGTGCTGATGGCCCATCCATCAGGTATAAGGTGACAAGCAGCTGGCAGGAAGACTGGCCCTGTGACTGCTGATCAAGCCAGAGGTGTAAACTCAAAGTTGTCTAAGCAGATTTCACATTCAGATGTTAATTGAAGGAGCCAACAGGGCCTTTCATAGACAAGAAGCAGACACAGCTGGACTCCAGTCAGGCTGACTCCGGCCTTAGCAGGAAGAAATGAATGTACAATATAATCTTTTGCCCATTTACAGAATACAATAAATAGGGTGGTTATGAGAGCGGTATCATTGGATCCGTAGGGTCATGCTGGATCTCTTGATACCAGTCGAGAGGGGCCCGGGGCCCCTACCACCCAGGTATGAATCTACTCAGGACCCTGATCTGATGCACTAGCCATGTCAGGTATCATATTAATCTGTATTTTCCTCCAAGTATGAAGCTGTTACCCCCCTAAATGTAACGTGTATGGTTCAGGAGTTACAGCAATTCATACGTTTAGCTCTAAAATCTCTGAGAGGGAATGAACTGTCATTTGCTGGTAGTTCAGAGGGGGCCGGCATTGCCACACCCCCAAACCAGCTTCATCAAAAGCACAGAGCCAGCAGGCGGGCTTTTGTCCTCCACACTGAAACATCTTGCACTCATCAGATGCCAGCTTGAGGATATGCTGGCATCCACCTGGTCTGAACTCTGGACTTTGAAACCAAGGACTTTATGATTCTTCCCACAATAAGGACATCTTTCCAGGAACTAAGTATTTTTCTCCCTTCTTTTATTTTTCATACTGGCTATTACTGTTTTCATAATTGTTGATTTTCATAATTGTCTGTATATATTAATTATTTATATTGCGTGAATAAACGACTTTTCCCAAGTCATTCACTGTTTCGCTACCCTGCTTATCAGCACACACAGAAATGATCCCAGGTCTCTGAAGATACGCTACTGTTTGTTTGTTGTTGGCTAGACAGAATATCGTGTGTTTAACCGTTTTATTCGCAGGATTAGTCAGTCAGTTAGTGGGCCCCACGGTCCCATAGTAACCACGGTGGTGGCAGTTTACTCTGAACCAGTAGGTGACGTTGTAATCACCCGTGTCTCACAGGCTCCCTTCTGAGTTGTCTGCGGCTAATTCTTAACGGTTCCTGCGCATTGACTGCGACCAGAGTTCGCACGATCTGTGCGCTGGCACCGTTTAGAAGGCTAAGTGCGGTCAGCCACTGAGGGCTCTTGTGACAGGGGGGACAACACATAAAGGGGGCACCATGACTGGCTGATGGGGCCTATTTGGGTGAACAAAATCAATGTTTGCATGGTGAGCTTTAGATATTTTTTGCCTAACTCAGGTGATAAACTAGTTCAGCAATAATAGGAACCAAATGTAAACATCACAAACTGAAATCTGAGGCATTTGAGCAGAGCGGATTGTCCAAATGATGGTGCTGTGTTTGAAGAAAAGTTACCTCCAGATGTACTTAGCTAGTTTGCTGGCATGCTTTAATCCTTACCTGCTAGCAAACTGCTCCTGTGTGGACAAATCATTTCAGACCCCAGCCTGTGTCTCAGGACTCTACAAGCAAATGGAAGAGGAAAAGGCAGGAGGGAGAGAAACACGATGTGTGTAATTCTTTATCTTAGTATCTAAGTATTGCTGGAGTTTGTAAAATACCAGCTCTAGTGTATTGGCTAATTTAAAAGAAAAACAGTAAGAGTTCAGCCTGCAAGCATTCTTCAGTCTCTATTCCTGTTGACTAAAAACTTATTGGCTTTCCTCCGGGAGGTTTTAGAAGTACTTGTGTCCTTAAAGGGATACTTAAGTCCAAAAAAAAAAATGATTTCTACTCACCTGGGGCATCCCTCAGCTCCCTGAAGCTGTATGTTGCCCTCGCAGCCTCGCTCCGATCCTCCTGTCCCCGCCGGCGGCTACTTCCGGGTCCGGCGACAGCCACCGACAGGCAGGGAACGCAAGTGTTTCTCCGCGTTCCCAGCCGCTATAGCACCCTCTTTGCTGCTATAGGGTATAACATATACGCTATTGCAGCATAGAGGGTGATATAGCGGCTAAGAACGCGGAGAATCACTCGCGTTCCCTGCCTGTCGGTGGCTGTCGCCGGACCCGGAAGTAGCCGCCGGCGGGGACAGGAGGATCGGAGCGAGGCTGCGAGGGCACCATGTAGCTTCAGGGGGCTGAGGGATGCCCCAGGTGAGTAAAAATCATTATTTTTTTTTTACTTAAAGGAAAACTTAAGTCAACTATCAAAAATGAGATTTACTCACCTGGGGCTTCCCTCAGCCCCCAGCAGCCGATCGGTGCCCTCGCAGCCCCGCTCTGACGCTCCAGGACCCGCCGGCGAACACTTCCGGTTTGGCCGTCACCGGCCGACAGGCATGGGAACGCGAGTGATTCTTCGCGTTCCCAGCCTGTATATCGCCCCCTATGCTGCTATTGCGACCAGCTGGCCGCAATAGTAGCATAGGGGGCGATATACAGGCTGGGAACGCGAAGAATCACTCGCGTTCCCATGCCTGTCGGCCGATGACGGCCAAACCGGAAGTGTTCGCCGGCAGGCCCTGGAGCGTCAGAGCGGGGCTGCGAGGGCACCGATCGGCTGCTGGGGACTGAGGGAAGCCCCAGGTGAGTAAATCTCATTTTGGATAGTTCACTTAAGTTTTCCTTTAAGTATCCCTTTAAAGGACATCCGAGGTGACATGTGACATGATGCGATAGACATGTGTATGTACTGTGCCAAGTACACAAATAACTATGCTGCATTCCTTTTTTTCTTTTTTTGCCTGAAAGAGTTAAACATTAGGTACGAAAGTGACAGTTTCTGTGCGGGTCGGGACTGGGTCAGACTATAGTATAACGCTCACTGATGAGGAATTACAGCCATAAAACTTTTTCCTGGTAGTAAATGGCTTCTGAGAGCAGGAAGGAAATAAAAAGGGTCAATAGCCCATAGTTTTTAGCTCTGGCATACTTCAATGAGCAGAGCCAATGAAACCATAATAACTTAAAAAGTAGATTTAAATTTAAAATAAAACTGTGGGATGTTTTAAAAAGTCATTTTTAGGAGGAGGAGGACAAATACTATTGTTTATCTCATAAGTTTATTTTCACCTTGCATGTCCTTTAACCTCTTGAGGACCATGGTGTTAAACCCCCCTAGTGACCAGGACATTTTTTGAGAAATTGGCCACTTCAGCTTTAAGGCCAAGCTGCAGGGCCACACAACACAGCACACTAGTGATTCCCCCCCCCCCCCCCCCCCTTTTCTCCCAACCAACAGAGCTCTCTGTTGGTGGGGTCTGATCGTCCCCCAGATGTTTTTTTGTTTGTGTATGTTTGTTTGTGTGTGTTTATTTTTTTATAAAAAATGTGTTTTTTTTATATTTGATATACTCCCCTGTCCCTCCCTCCCCCCGCCAGCCAATCCACGTGATCAGCTGTCATAGGCTTCAACCTATGACAGACGATCACCCCTGTGCCTAAGGAGGGGACAGCCGTGTCACATGGCTGTCCCCAGTACAGCGCTGCTGCAGATCGCAGCGCTGTACCAGTACTTAGGCCTAGTGCACACCGGAGCGTTTCCGCTGCGGTTTGCGATCTGCTTGCGGGTGCGGATCCGCTAGGGTAATGTATTTCAATGGGCTGGTGCACACCAGAGCGGGAGGCGTTTTGCAGAAACGCATACTCCCGGGCTGCTGCAGATTTTGGATTGTGGATTCGTTTCTGCCTCAATGTTAAGTATAGGAAAACCGCAAACCGCTCTGAAAAACGGCACTTCAGAGCGGTTTGCCAGGCGGTTTTTGTTACAGTAGCTGTTCAGTAACAGCTTTACTGTAACAATACATGAAATCTACTATACCAAAACCGCTACACAAAACCGCAAAACGCTAGCTGAAACGCTGCAGAAAAATAAGAAAAAGCGTTTCAAAATCTGCTAGCATTTTGCGGATCTGCTAGCGGTTTTTGGTGTGCACTAGGCCATAGACAGTGGTTTCACCGTCTAACAGTCTCCGCCCACAAAGCAAGAGATGCGCGCGCAACCTGCGCGTGATCCCCTGCAAACCAGAGCCCCAGGACTTTACGCCGGGCGTTAGGCGGTCCTGGGACTGCCGCCGCGGCCACGCCCATCGGCGTGACGCGGTCGGCTACTGGTTAAGCACTTCTGAAGATGAGTGGAACTGTACTGAGCACACACGAGTCTATGCTTGTGCATGTGTAGTACGGAAGCACCCTTATTCGGAAGCACTCAGGGACATGAGTACTTCTGAAGTCTGCTGAGGAGCACCAAAGGTGCCAATTTTAAACTGGGGACAACAAGTTAACAAGGAGACAGCAAGAGGGCTGGGAAGACTATACCTTCCCACTTCTTAGGTGGGTATCTAACATTTTTTTTATTTTTTTTTAACAGCTCGCTTCAGGTTTGCTTTAGTAAAGTTGCTGAGAAACCTTTGTATGTTACAAAAAAAAAAAGAGAGTCTGATTGTTACAAATGTTTTTATGTTTATATAAATATTTTAACACTTAAAACTAATGGGAATCGACAAAATCAAAAATCAACCAGATACTTACCTAAGGAGGAGGAAGGCTCTGGGTCCGATAGAGCCTTCCCGCTCCTTTCATGGTCCCCTCGTATAAGCGATGGATCCCCGTTTGAATCCCCTGCCGCGGGGAGCTTTGGAAATCTTCGGGAGCCCGAGTGCCCTCGAACGCAGGCAGCTCCATACTGTGCACGTGTGAGAGAGTGCGCTAGCCGGCCATCTTCAGGAGCATTCGGGCTCCCGGAGACTTCCGAAGCCTCCATCGGTGATAGAAAGCAGTATTTGACCAATTGGTTGAATACTGCTACAGGGGGAGCCAACGCTGGAATTCGGGATCCGTGAGAGGAGCGGGAAGGCTCTATAGGACCCATAGCATTCCCTCTGCTTAGGTATCTGCGTTATTTTTTTTTTTTTTTCGATTCCCATTTACTTTAAATGTATTGTGTGTCTATATAGGACTTAATCTATAGTAAATTTGTGATCCTAGCGTACAAATCCTGTGAAGTAAATTCAAATCTGTGACAACATTGTCTAGGTTGTCTTTGTATGACTGTTTCTTATCTAACATCATTATAATGTTTCTCAAACTCAAATAGCTATTTTTATGTGTAGGGAGTGAGATTCAGGTCTGATAAATAAATAATGCCTACACCTTCCTCCTTCGCCATGCCATGCCATGTGTAGGGAGTGAGATTCAGGTATGATAAATAATGCCTACACCTTCCTCCTTAGCCATGCCATGTGTAGGGAGTGAGATTCAGGTCTGATAAATAAATAGTGCCTACACCTTCCTCCTTCGTCATGCCATGCCATGTGTAGGGAGTGAGATTCAGGTATGATAAATAATGCCTACACCTTCCTCCTTCGCCATGCCATGTGTAGGGAGTGAGATTCAAGTCTGATATATAATGCCTACACCTTCCTCCTTCGCCATGCCATGTGTAGGGAGTGAGATTCAAGTCTGATATATAATGCCTACACCTTCCTCCTTCGCCATGCCATGTGTAGGGAGTGAGATTCAAGTCTGATAAATAATGCCTACACCTTCCTCCTTCGCCATGCCATGTGTAGGGAGTGAGATTCAAGTCTGATATATAATGCCTACACCTTCCTCCTTCGCCATGCCATGCCATGTGTAGGGAGTGAGATTCAGGTATGATAAATAATGCCTACACCTTCCTCCTTCGCCATGCCATGCCATGTGTAGGGAGTGAGATTCAGGTACGATAAATAATGCCTACACCTTCCTCCTTCGCCATGCCATGTGTAGGGAGTGAGATTCAAGTCTGATATATAATGCCTACACCTTCCTCCTTCGCCATGCCATGCCATGTGTAGGGAGTGAGATTCAGGTATGATAAATAATGCCTACACCTTCCTCCTTCGCCATGCCATGCCATGTGTAGGGAGTGAGATTCAGGTATGATAAATAATGCCTACACCTTCCTCCTTCGCCATGCCATGTGTAGGGAGTGAGATTCAAGTCTGATAAATAATGCCTACACCTTCCTCCTTCGCCATGCCATGTGTAGGGAGTGAGATTCAGGTATGATAAATAATGCCTACACCTTCCTCCTTCGCCATGCCAAGCCATGTGTAGGGAGTGAGATTCAGGTATGATAAATAATGCCTACACCTTCCTCCTTCGCCATGCCATGCCATGTGTAGGGAGTGAGATTCAAGTCTGATAAATAATGCCTACACCTTCCTCCTTCGCCATGCCATGTGTAGGGAGTGATATTCAGGTCTGATAAATAATGCCTACACCTTCCTCCTTCGCCATGCCATGCCATGTGTAAGGAGTGAGATTCAGGTCTGATATATAATGCCTACACCTTCCTCCTTCGCCATGCCTTGGCCAGCTGTCACTATCTCTGGTCATGTCACATTGGTTCCATAAGCATAAAGTGGAAGATAATGCTATTGATTCTCCACAGGTGTTCAACACATCATCGCAGTCCAAAATAAAGAAACTGGATATTCTTGGGGTATTTCTATATATGAACAATACATTATTTTTTGTTTAACATATCTGAAGTAATTAATCAAATAGGAGGTCTGTCCACCATTATTATTATTATGTGTTATTTCACATGTGACATTGGTGACAGGTTGGTGAATACTGATCTTTAACCCAGTACATTTGTCCTTAAAGCCCCGTCTACACTACGAGACATTGCAGCGATCCGGCGGCTCGATTAGCCGCCGGATCGCCTCTTCCGCGTGCCCGCCGCGTCCCCGCTCGCCGCGCGTGCGCCGCATTCGGTTGCCCGCTCGTCCCCGCCGGCGCCGCTTACCTTCCGCTCGATTCCCTGCCATTGTCCCCTCGCGGGGAGCGAGCAGGAAATCGGCAGTGCGGAGATCCGTCCTGTCGGATCTTATCAATCGAGCCGCATCTACTCGTGTAGATGCGGCTTAAAGCGTGCCTGAAATTGCATGTTGAGATAACTACAGTAACATTAAGTACTAGTTCGACTGATAATTTGTATGAGGTCCCTTGCTATTTTTTGTACAGCAAGTATTAAAAAAAGTGCTGCTAACCATGCAAATGAGGCACTTGTACAGAAAACTGAACTCATCCTGGGCTCTCCTGAAAGTAAATAAAAAGAAAAAACACTGTTATCTGGTTGTTCAAGCAATGCTGATAACAAGCTAATTACTTATTTTTTTTAGGAGCTGAAAGAACCAGGGTTTAACGTCCCACTGGCATGGCTGCTGTGCAGAATTCAGCATCAAATGTAACCCTTAATAATATTAGACCTCAGTATTTTCAGTTCAGTTTTGCTGTAAGAGAGAAAACTGTAAAAGTGGCAACACACCATAACATTTTAAAATTTCTTTTCAATTCAAGAATTACAATCATTTTTTTCTGATTGCTTTTAACATTTAATAATTCTGTATCATACATGTGTTCAATTATTCCTCAATTGTAATAACTGAAACAATTGCTTGGGTCTATAAATCAATTAATTGACAATTTACCCTACTTAATTAAAAAAAAAAAAAAGATCAGAAAAAATCCTCAACTCCCGATCTCCTTTTATGGAGAAAAAAAAAGGAAAATCCGATCAATCTGATTTCGCAAACAAATAAGAAAAAAAGCTTTCATTTTTTCTGTACAACCAATCATTTTTATCAAATTGATGTAGAATTTTTTTTTAAATTGCACTGTGTATGGCTACTGTCATGTAGATAGTATGTGTTCTTGCTTCATTTGAAAATGTCATCAAAATGACAGTTGGAAACAGGATAAACATTTCAGGGAAACCCTACAGTGAGGACAGCGCATCTAGGTGACAGTCTTCCTGTATCCATCAGAGATTTAAAATGTGACTTACCAGTAAACTTATAGAATGCTATTCACAGCTTACACCAGCTGTAGAATGCCTGACTGATTCAAACTAATGAAAATTAGGCGGGGGGGGGGGGGGTAGAAGGCGCCCAAGGTATCAGTATTCACACTATAAATAGGTAAGAAGTCTTACCTTAATGAGGTCTAGCTTTGTAAAATGCGAATATTCTCTTAAAAATGACAGATTTTATTATGCACATCAGACAACGCGTTTCGCAGATTCAATCCGCTTCATCAGGTCAAATTCAAGTGCCTTATCTAGTGGTATGTGTCAGCAAGGTCCTGAGCGCCTAATGAAAAGGCCATCCTAGTCAGCTGCGTGGTGGTAACGGCAAACGCTATTATGACAAGTGACAAAAACGACAAAACCCCTGACACTATCCCCCCTAATGTTCCGTTTTGAGGACCATGTTGTGGAACGCAATCCAATGGAATGGTAAGAACATCACAAAGATTAAAGATTCTACTGTGATACAAACTCCTGCAGTGGTTCTTTGCTAGCAATCTAATTACTCCCATAACGGACAGGATAGTTACACGCAGAAAACTTCTGTCAGTTTGTGCAAAATATAATTAAACCATGATGTTATGAGGAAAAATACTGAAGTGAACTTTTAGAACTCTGAAAGTAAAACGTGGGGTCATTGTACGAGGCAACTGACAGAATCTTTGATCGCTTACCTTTCTGATTCTGTCCATATTCAGTTTATCAAACCTACAGTAATGTGTAGCTATCTAAAGATATACGGTAATATGTCACCCTTTATTTATCTATTGCAAAGCCTTATTCATTTCACAGCATGTCTATTGTAAGAGGTATGAGTCACTGGGGTAACTGATCTATGGAATTAATCTGGTTGTCATGATTATTTATTTTTGTGCTGTAAGGTTGATGTCTCTAATTTTTTTACTTTCCCTTGGGCTAACACAAAGAAAATAAGTGGTGACCTTGGTAAGCTTTGAACAGAATGAATGCAGCAAAGCTTTCTTTCTGTCATACTCACCGGCCTGGCTCCCTCCAGCGTCTTCGCGGGCGCATCCATACACGCGCGCGCGCGGGCACGCTGGGATTTGTAGTCCCTGTAGACTGTCATGACGCGCACGGCGCTGTGCGCGTGCGCAGTGCGCGCGTTGGGTTGCGCGCATGCGCACGCGGCGCCGCGCGCACTCCTCGCTGCGCGCTGCGCGCATGCGCGGGCGCTCATTTTGGCGCCCATTGCCCTATTTAAACAGGTCTGCCCATAACTCAGTGCTGTTTGTTCATACAGCGTGTGCCCAGTGAACCTGTTATTATATTGATTGTTTTCCCGGTATTGACCCCTGGCTTGTGACCTCGACTACTCCTGTCTGCTGCCCGTCTTGATCCCTGGCTTGTCTCTCCGCTATTGACCGTCTGCTGCCTGCCTCGACCTCCGGCCTGTCCCTGACCATTCTGATCTCCGCCTGCCCTGATCTTGGCTTGCCTTCGACTCCGAGTACACCTGTACCTTGGCTCTCCACACTGAGACGTCACCTGTTCTCCAACCCACTGTGGGATTATCCTGAGCGCAACCTGGTGGGCACTAGGCAGCGAAGTTCCACTTCCCCCTCCTGGGGTAGTGGTCCTGCTTCCCCCTCAAGGGGTCGTGGGTGAAGACCCGTGGTCACTTAGACTCTGCGCTTGGGTGGTCCGTATCATAGTGGGGCGGTCAACAGCCCTTCCCACAACCCTAACAGTAACAAACAGCCAAGATGAACGACTGGAGAGCGATCACCGTTTGATGCCCTCTGTGATTTGGTACAACAACTGACTATGTCCGTGCAGCTAGTTCAAAGGGACTGCACTGAGATCCGTGGCCAGTTTGCCAATCTACAGAACCCTGCAGCTTCCGTCATCCCTGCTCCTGATCCGCCTCCTGCCGTTGCTCCTGTTCTACCACCCGCCAACCTTGAACCAATAGCTCCCGAACCGAAGTTGCCACTACCAGAACGCTTCTCTGGGGATCCAAGCAAATTCAGACTGTTCAGGAGTGCCTGCCACCTGCACTTCTCCCTGTTACCCCGCACCTATGCCAGCGAGAGTGTCCGTGTTGGAGCTATCATCTCCCTGCTCCAGGGGGAACCACAGGCCTGGGCCCTTCGTCTGGTAGATCAAAGTGATGTCTGTTTGCAAGATTCCGCATCCTTCTTTGAAGCAATGGCAGAACTGTATGACGACCCTAGCAAAGGAGCCTCAACAGATGCCGCCATACGGGCTCTTCGGCAGGGTCGCAGGACGGTGGAGGAGTATGTCCTGGAATTCCGTCGCTGGTCTGGCGACTTAGACTGGAACGAGTCAGTACTCAAGTCACAGTTCCGTCTGGGCCTTTCTGAGACTGTCAAAGATGAGCTTGCCCGGGTGGGGATCCCAGCCACTCTTAAGGATCTCATCCAGCTCGCTATCCAGATTGACCGACGCTTAAGAGAGAGACGTCAGGAAAGAGCTGGAATTTCTCGCAGTTCCTGGTTTCCTCCCGCTCCAGTGCTTCCTCCAGTTGCTCCTGCTGCCTCCAACTTCCCATCCATGGAGGAACCTGAGCCCATGCAGTTGGGCCTTGCCCGACCATCCTTGTCTCCTGAGGAAAGACAACGTCGTCGAGCTGCCAACCTCTGTCTGTACTGTGGGGCCTCCAGACACTTTCGTCAGGATTGTCCAGTCCGCCCTCTAAGTAAGCCTGATTCCATCCACTCTTTGGAATTGCAAAGTCCCTTGGCTTCAGCTGCTCACATCCCTCTTTCTCTCCTTTTACAGGATCCCAGAGGAAAGAACATTAATATTGGAGCCATCATCGACTCAGGGGCTTGTTCCTGCTTTCTAGATCTTCATCTGGCCCAACAACTCCAATTACCAATCCGCCAGAAGAATAAGCCTCTACTCATTCAACTTGCTGATGGGTCATCTATCCATTCCGGACCAGTCACACTAGAGACTTTTCCCCTGCTGGTCACCATCAAAAATGATCATCAAGAGTACCTCTGCTTTGACCTGATTCCCTCTCCTCTGTTTCCTGCCATCCTGGGAATGCCCTGGCTTAAGAGCCACAACCCTCTGATTAACTGGATCTCCGGGGAGGTCCTTTTCAACTCCCCCTACTGCTCTCGCTTTTGCTTTCCGAGTATAGGCCGCCTGCTTTGTACCAGCTCTAAAAAAGCCACTCTGGTTCCAGCCGTCTACCACGACTACCTAGACGTGTTTGATAAAAAAGGGGCTGATTCTTTACCGCCACACCGTATCTACGACTGCCCCATAAACTTACAGCCTGGAGCGGCCATTCCCTATGGCAGAATTTATCCTCTCTCTGAACCGGAGTCACTGATCCTTAAGGAATACATCGAGGAAAACCTCAAGAAGGGATTCATCAGACCCTCTTCTTCTCCGGCCGGTGCCGGAATCTTCTTCGTGGAGAAAAAAGACGGTTCCCTCAGGCCTTGCATAGACTATAGAGCACTTAATGTTATCACGACTAAGGACCGCTATCCGCTACCCCTGATGTCTGAATTGTTCCAAAGACTGCGGTCTGCGAAGGTCTTTACCAAGCTGGATTTGAGAGGAGCCTACAATCTGGTACGAATCCGGGAGGGTGATGAGTGGAAAACGGCCTTCAGATCCCGTTACGGCCACTTTGAGTACCTGGTCATGCCCTTCGGCCTCTGTAATGCCCCTGCAACCTTCCAACGTTTTATCAATGATGTGTTGAGAGACTTTATTGATGACTTCCTTGTTGTCTACTTAGATGATATTCTGATCTTCTCATCATCCTTGGAGGAACATCGGGTCCATGTCAAAAGGGTTCTTTCCCGGCTACGCACACATGAACTTTATGCCAAAGCAGAAAAGTGCGAGTTTGAACAGAATAACATTCAGTTCCTGGGCTTCCTAATCTCTGCTGAGGGAATAGAGATGGATCCTAACAAGGTATCCGCCATCTTGAACTGGCCGGAGCCTTCTGACTGTAAGGGGGTGCAACGGTTTATCGGGTTTGCCAACTTTTACAGAAGATTCATAAAGAACTTTTCTAAGATTGTTGCCCCCATCACGCGACTAACCAAGACTCACCTTCCGTTTAAATGGACACCTGAAGCTCAGTCTGCCTTCAAGGATCTAAAGACTCTGTTTACTTCTGCCCCGATTCTCCGACATGCTGATCCTTCTCAAGCCTTTGTGTTGGAGGTAGACGCTTCAGAAACTGCAGTCGGGGCCATCCTCTCACAACGGTTTGAACCCAAGGCCCTTCTTCATCCTACAGCTTTCTTTTCCCGGAAACTTAGTTCCTCTGAAAAGAATTACGATGTCGCAGATAGAGAACTTCTGGCCATTAAAGCAGCTCTTGAAGAATGGCGTTATCTGCTAGAGGGAGCAAAACATCCCATCCTGATCTTCACTGACCACAAGAACCTGGAGTATTTGCGTTCTGCGAAGAGACTGAAGCCTCGTCAAGCCCGCTGGGCCTTATTCTTCTCCAGGTTCAACTTCCATCTGACCTTCCGTCCTGGATCCAAGAATTCCAAAGCCGATGCTCTCTCTCGTATGTTTAATGAGGGTTATGCCACCAATCCGACCTCTGACACCATCCTTTCTGCTAATCACTTTCTTCTTCTACAACCTGAATTGTTGGAGCAAATCAAACAAGTCATTGTTACATTACCTGCACAGGAAGTTCCTTCAAGTCTGGTCTGCAGTGATGGTCTGTTTCTTCATGGAGATAAGATTTTTATTCCTCCTGCTCTTCGTCAGGAAGTGCTGGCCAACTGTCATGACAACAAGTTGGCGGGACATTTTGGAATTACCCGAACTCGGAAGCTCCTCCAGAGAAGTTTTTGGTGGCCAACTCTTCCTAAAGACTGTAAGCACTTTGTACTTTCGTGTGAAACCTGCGCAAGATCAAAGAGTTCCAGAACTAAGCCTTGGGGTCTTCTTAATCCTTTGTCCGTTCCTGAGCGACCTTGGGACAAAATAGCTATGGACTTTATAGTCGACTTACCACCTTCCCAAGGATTCACTGCCATTCTGGTGGTAGTCGACCGCTTTACCAAAATGGCTCACTTCATTCCTTTGAAGGGTGTTCCCTCTGCCGCTACAACCGCCCAGATGTTCCTAAAAGAAATCGTCCGTCTCCACGGCCTCCCTTCCGAGATTGTTTCCGACAGAGGCTCTCAGTTCACCTCCAGATTCTGGAAAGAACTCTGTAAACTCCTGAACATCAAGTCCTGCCTCTCGTCTGGGTACCACCCACAAAGCAACGGCCAGACTGAGAGGACTAACCAGACGCTTGAACAATACCTGCGTTGCTTCTCTTCTGCCTCCCAAGATGACTGGTCCTCCCTACTCGCCACAGCTGAGTTTGCCTACAACAACTCTGTGCATGCCGCCACTAAAATGTCGCCATTCTTTGCCAACTTTGCCTATCATCCTGTATACCTACCTGGAGTGGTACCCGAGTCCTCAGTTCCTACTGTTCAAGATAGACTTAAATTGATAACTGAGAATTTCAGGAAACTACAGTCCATTCTGCTGGAATCCCAAGAAAAGTCTAAATGGTGGGCAGACATGAAACGGGGAGAGAGCCCTAGTCTAACTCCAGGTGACATGGTGTGGTTATCCACTAATAATCTACGCCTTTGTTGCCCCTCTAAGAAATTAGGACCCAAGTTTGTGGGTCCTTTTCCCATAGACAAGGTTATCAACCCCATGGCATACAGGTTGAAACTTCCTAGTTCTATGAGTATACATCCAGTTTTCCATGTATCATGTTTAAAGAAGGTCATGCCTGATAAATTTAATCGCTCTGCTGTTCCTCCTCCTCCTGTGCTGCTTGATGGGCAAGAAGAGTATGAGGTAGAAAGGATTTTAGATTGCAGGAGAAGAGGAAGATCTTTTCAGTACCTGGTTAAGTGGAAAGGGTTTGGGGTTGAGGAAAATTCCTGGGAACCCGTGCAGAATTTACATGCGCCTAGGTTAATTAAGATTTTTCATTCCAAGTTTCCTGAGAAACCATACCCTGGAAGCACCCGGAGGTTGCTCCTGGGGGGGGGCAATGTCATACTCACCGGCCTGGCTCCCTCCAGCGTCTTCGCGGGCGCATCCATACACGCGCGCGCGCGGGCACGCTGGGATTTGTAGTCCCTGTAGACTGTCATGGCGCGCACGGCGCTGTGCGCGTGCGCAGTGCGCGCGTTGGGTTGCGCGCATGCGCACGCGGCGCCGCGCGCACTCCTCGCTGCGCGCTGCGCGCATGCGCGGGCGCTCATTTTGGCGCCCATTGCCCTATTTAAACAGGTCTGCCCATAACTCAGTGCTGTTTGTTCATACAGCGTGTGCCCAGTGAACCTGTTATTATATTGATTGTTTTCCCGGTATTGACCCCTGGCTTGTGACCTCGACTACTCCTGTCTGCTGCCCGTCTTGATCCCTGGCTTGTCTCTCCGCTATTGACCGTCTGCTGCCTGCCTCGACCTCCGGCCTGTCCCTGACCATTCTGATCTCCGCCTGCCCTGATCTTGGCTTGCCTTCGACTTCGAGTACACCTGTACCTTGGCTCTCCACACTGAGACGTCACCTGTTCTCCAACCTACTGTGGGATTATCCTGAGCGCAACCTGGTGGGCACTAGGCAGCGAAGTTCCACTTCCCCCTCCTGGGGTAGTGGTCCTGCTTCCCCCTCAAGGGGTTGTGGGTGAAGACCCGTGGTCACTTAGACTCTGCGCTTGGGTGGTCCGTATCATAGTGGGGCGGTCAACAGCCCTTCCCACAACCCTAACACTTTCACACAAGCTATAGCATCCCTGTGAAGGGCCCAGGGCTGGATTTACCATTGGGCACGGTAGGCACGTGTCTACAGGCACCTGATGATGGAAAAGATGGCAAGGCGGCTCGCCTCCCCAAGCCTCCCTCCTTCTCTATGCAGGGTCCCGAGCGGAGCGTAAATGAGAGGTTACTTACTCGGGTCTCGGCATTCAACTAATGAGATCTCCCGTTAGTCAGGCAACTCAACTACTTCGTACTGAGGGTACCTCAGGCTACCTAATGCTAAGAGACACCTGTAACTAGCTATGATGGGCAGGGGAAGTTAGAGAGAAGTGACAGCTGGGCCAGCCAGCACACGTGTGGTGTGGTTCAGCAGGGGTTTGTAGGTACATTTAGGGCAAAGTCTACGGCGCCAGGACATATGTGCCTATAGGCTCCTGTGACGTAAATGCGGCCTGGAAGGGTTCTTTGAGGAATCCTCTTTTGGTGAAGAGGGTGTGAAGTGACAATCTGTTGCAGTAATTTTAACTCAAGCAATTATGCTGTTTACTAGCCTACATACACATCCCCTGTAGTACTGTAAGGCCTGCCTGGTCCTTTGGCTGTCTGCTTTAGTCAACCTGGGAGATGGGCCCAGTTGGTGCACAACTGATCAGGAACCAGCATTCTATATTCCCCAGTAATGTCAAGCATTATGTCAGAAGCCATCAAGTGTTGTGACTTCCCTATGAGGACCAATAGCTCTATCACACATAACCTTGATATCCATTTAAGACCTACCTGAACTGAGATACACGTGGTTACCGTACATGTAGTGCAAGCACCTTTTTGTCTTTAGAAGGGACATTTATATTCAACATAGTTTCTTAGTAAGATGGCATTAATGTTCCTTTTAGTCCATTAGAAAATTGAAGTGGTTTTAGTTCATCATCATGACTTAACTAGTACTGTGTAAAACATCTGATGTAAAGTAATTCATGTACGTTTTTAGAATTCTCCAATCTGACTGCGTAGGGTTCTCCTGAGTCTCCTGTGTCTCCTGCCATAGGGCAGCACAGTGGTGTAGTGGTTAGTGGTCTCGCCTTGCAATGCTGGGTCCCCGGTTCGAATCCCAGCCAGATCAACATCTGCAAGGCGTTTGTATGTTCTCCCTGTGTCTGCGTGGGTTTCCTCCAGGCACTCTGGTTTCCTCCCACATCCCTAACTCATACAAATAGGTTAATTGGCATCCTCCTAAATTGGCCCTAGACTATGATACATGCACTACACGATATACACATAGACCTATGGCTAAGGTAGGGATTAGATTGTGAGCTCCTCTGAGGGACAGTTAAGTGACAAGATAATATATACTCTGTACAGTGCTGCGTAAGATGTCAGTGCTATATAAATACTAAATAATAATAGCACCCCTTTTTTATTTAGATAGTAGCAGATATTGCGACACTGTTTTACCCTTTGTGTGAATTTGGAAGTTGAACAATGTTCTTTATCCACCATTCAAACAATTCTTCAGGCCAGCTTCAGACTAAGTATTGGCAGCAGCAAAAACAAGCCTTTGTAGATCCAAACAGGAAGTGACGCTCGCTTGCGCTCACTTCCTGTTTTGAAAATACAGAAGTGAATGGAAGTGTATTTTAAAAATACGCTTCCACGTTATCAGTGCTGGATTTAGGCCTCGGCCATGGCCTAGAGCACCACAGGAGCAAGGGCACCAAAGCAGCAGACTAATCTGATGCAGCATTTGCAAGCTTGGAGGAGAAGAGGACGCTTCTACACTGGAGATAAGCAGAGAAGTGAGTGATACTGATGGCTGCTGTGGTGTGGAGGCAAGCTGTACTGAAAGAGGGGAGTGGGAAAGGAAGGGATTCAGGGAATGATCTGGCTATTTATACTGGAGGGGGGAGAGAAGGGGTCATCAGGCTACCTATACTAGAGGGGGGTCATCAGGCTACCTATACTAGAGGGGGGGGGTCATCTTGCTACCTATACTGGAGGGAAGGGTCATCTCACTACCTGTACTGAATGGGGGCAGCTGGTGACAATACAAATCTGGCCCTGCACGTTATGTGCGCCACAACGCCAATATTTTGAAAAACCCTGTGTGGCCAAAGACTTACGCGACTTCTGGTCCGACGCAGGTCGCCGCAGGAGCCGCACTGTAATGTAGGTATGTCCACGTACTGCAACGTGGGGAGTATAAACTGCCCCATAGACTTTAATTAGGCTGCGGTGGGGTGCAATGCCCCAGTGTGAAAGGGCCCTCAATGTAACATGTCATCAGTCTTTCTTTTTGGTACACATCCAGAAGGATAAGCTGTACAGTGGAAGGATAAGCTGTACACTATAAACTTATCCTGAAGTGCCCTGATGAAGACCGGAAGTGACGGTCGAAACTAGTTGGCCAATGCTGTTGCGCACCGCTGACCCGGGCGTCCCGGCCGCTTTGCCTGTGAACTGTGCTGCCTAGCCGAATGTCCAGCTGAAGGGACGTGTCCCAGGGAGGAGAGAGGTCGACTACTGGGACTGGCTGTGCGCTGTTAATGGCGGAGGTCCTATCGGCAGAGGAGAAGTTAGCTGACTCGCAGTGTGTGAGATGCGAGGAGCAGGCAGCGAAATTAGCGTGCGGCATTACAACACGCCAAGTGCACCTGTTCTGGCGGGACTCCACGGTACACATAATTCGGGAGACAGGAGCAGCAAGTTGTTTACTGGGATTATGTGGGGGGGGGGGGGGGGCCCAGATGGAACCATCCTTCGGTCTGAGCAAGTATATCCGGTTAGCGTGAGTATACAAGCTTGCCAACGCTTCAACTAACATAGTAACATATGCCTTGCTGGACTAACCTTGCTTTTCTATGTGGGAAACCCTTGATGTTCTGGTGATAGTTTGATGGACTTTACCACGGAGGATCTGGTTTCTGACCTTTGAGATGGACAACATTGATGGGCCCTTATGCATGTGTGAGGCTGTGGTTGAATACAAGAAAAGTAAGTCTGCGCTAAGGAAAAAGAAAGGACACAGTTCAGACAACGTGGTGCGCTTTAACTATTGTACTGCCATATACACAAATTGTCCAAAAAATTAATGTTAATAAGCGCTCAGAGGCTAAGATAAAGTTCAGTCTCACAAGTCACCACTCCAGAAGTCTTCAAAACCACTGTAAAGTAGATCCTATAAAGATCCAGGACACAAGACCACCTCCGCAGTATCCAGCCAACACGTCATATGAAAAAAGAGATACAGGACATAGCGTAATCCAGTAATACATCAAATGCCCGTCACCTCTATAGTGCACACTATCCCAGGACCTGGTGCAGTAACACACTCCCCCTGTGTGTCCGCACTCACCCAGATAGCCTCCAATCAATCCGGAGGTATGGATATACAGGCAACACGGGGATTAATGAACCAGTCACGATGCAGATCTAAAACTCAAAAAAGGCTTCAATAGTGTAAAACCATTTAATATAAAAGTTTAAAATTTCAAGGATGCACTCACAAGGATCCGTAGGTCATGCGCATATAACAGATAACTTGAAGCGGTCCCGGATAGCCGCTGCTGCGTATGCCGCCTTGCCTCCTTGCGTCTCCTCACTACTGCCGGTCACGTGATGCGTAGCTCCGCCCTACGCGTTTCGTCATAGGAATGACTCATCGGGGCTGACGCATCATTCACATGCCGGCTGTTATATCCCACACCACCTCCCTCCCCTCTCACAGCAAACCCGCCTACTTTTTAAAAAGGGAAACTCGGCTGCAATACACATCAGCGCTCATCGCTGGGGGTTATACAGTGCATATACATCCTCATAAGTATACACCTAATTAAAAATGAACATATTTATAAAATACCGATTCATAACATATCAATAACCAAACAACAGGATGTGATTGTCCCTAATAATTCCAAGAAGACGGTGTCACTAATTTAGTAAAACACACATCTAATCCTGCCACTAGATGGCAGCAGATCAATCATTACAAAAACCAAACTAACAAAACACATCAGAATTAGGGAAAATTGCCAATCTTTGCAACAATCATATCCTTTACACAGACCGACGGGCTCCTAATCTTAAGAACCAACTTGCACCAAGTTGTGTGGCCCCACCGAAAGGGGGGGGGGGGGCCCTCAGGTTTGCAGACTTCTGGGTTTTTCCCCTGTCGTGGATGTAGATGTTGTAGATTAGCAAAGGGACAAAAGACCAATGAGATCACTTCATTTTCTAATGGGCGCTCGTTTAAGATCAGACAATTTTTGTGTTGCGCCTCAACTTATGTGATTTATGTTATCTGGTGTGATTGCGGCCTACAATATGTGGGCCGCACCACCAGGTCACTAAAAGAGAGAATTGGTGAACATATCACCAATATTATTAAAGGTTTTGATCAGCATAGTGTTTCTTCCCACTTTAAGGCTAAACATCAGTGCAATCCTGCTTTTATGCGGTTTTGTGCAGTGGAAAAACTGTCACCTAGCTGGAGAGGCTGTAACAGGGTGAGGGAAATATCCAAAAAAGAGACGAAATGGATTTTCAACCTTGATACATTTACACCAAATGGTCTGAATATAGACCTTGATATTAACTGTTTTATTGCTAACGACTGATGTCTGTGTAAAGGATATGATTGTTGCAAAGATTGGCAATTTTCCCTAATTCTGATGTGTTTTGTTAGTTTGGTTTTTGTAATGATTGATCTGCTGCCATCTAGTGGCAGGATTAGATGTGTGTTTTACTAAATTAGTGACACCGTCTTCTTGGAATTATTAGGGACAATCACATCCTGTTGTTTGGTTATTGATATGTTATGAATCGGTATTTTATAAATATGTTCATTTTTAATTAGGTGTATACTTATGAGGATGTATATGCACTGTATAACCCCCAGCGATGAGCGCTTATGTGTATTGCAGCCGAGTTTCCCTTTTTAAAAAGTAGGCGGGTTTGCTGTGAGAGGGGAGGGAGGTGGTGTGGGATATAACAGCCGGCATGTGAATGATGCGTCAGCCCCTGATGAGTCATTCCTATGACGAAACGCGTAGGGCGGAGCTACGCATCACGTGACCGGCAGTAGTGAGGAGACGCAAGGAGGCAAGGCGGCATACGCAGCAGCGGCTATCCGGGACCGCTTCAAGTTATCTGTTATATGCGCATGACCTACGGATCCTTGTGAGTGCATCCTTGAAATTTTAAACTTTTATATTAAATGGTTTTACACTATTGGAGCCTTTTTTGAGTTTTAGATCTGCATTGTGACTGGTTCATTAATCCCCGTGTTGCCTGTATATCCATACCTCCGGATTGATTGGAGGCTATCTGGGTGAGTGCGGACACACAGGGGGAGTGTGTTACTGCACCAGGTGCTGGGATAGTGTGCACTATAGAGGTGACGGGCATTTGATGTATTACTGGATTACGCTATGTCCTGTATCTCTTTTTTCATATGACGTGTTGGCTGGATACTGCAGAGGTGGTCTTGTGTCCTGGATCTTTATAGGATCTACTTTACAGCGGTTTTGAAGACTTCTGGAGTGGTGACTTGTGAGACTGAACTTTATCTTAGCCTCTGAGCGCTTATTAACATTAATTTTTTGGTTAATTTTTTGAGGCTGTGGTTGCCCGGGTGCGGTGAGGTGTGCGACAGTTGTGTGCAACAGCGTTGTTGTTTAATAGATGTGTCCTAGCACACACTTTTATGCTTTGCCAATCACCAGAAGTGAACAATAAATTAATCCCTTTTTTCACAGTTGACCTGACCTGTCACGAGTTTAATTGTTTACAACAATAGTGTTTGGTCAAGGTAATACTAACCAAGTGTCATAGGGATTTAATCAGGGGTCGAGTGGGGCGTGGACGCGGGTGGACGGCGTCCACTTACTATTTCCCGAGGGTGGACGCCGCCCACCCTGGCATGTGTGGAGGGAGCAGCGGAGTGGAAGGAGAGCTGTGAGCAGTGGTGGAGAAGAGGCGCCATCTCCCCCCCCTTCCCTCACCTTGGGGCTCTCCTTCCCTCGCTCTCCCTTCCAGCGGGCGGGACTTACCTCTCCTTGTTCCGGCGCCGGATCTGTCTGCCGCTGCTCTGGTCTGGACCAGACCAGTCTAGCGGCAGTGGAGTTCTTGTGCCGGAACGAGGAGAGGTAAATCCCGCCTGCTGCCGGCTGCTCCCACATTACTTCTGGAGGGGAGAGCGAGGGAAGGAGAGCCCCAAGGTGAGGGAAGGGGGGGGGGATGGCCCCCCTTCTCCACCGCTGCTCACAGCTCTCCTTCCACTGCGCTGCTTGCCTCCAGCTGGGGGACACCTGACTACCTATTCTGGGGACATATACCCCCTGACTACATTTACTGGGCACATATACCCCCTGACTACATATACTGAGGCACATATACCTCTGGCTACATATACTGGGACATAAACCCCTGGCTACATATACTGGGCACATATACTCCTGTCTACATATACTGGGGCACATATACCCCTGACTACATATACTGGGCACATATACCCCTGCCTACATATACTGGGACATATACCCCTGCCTACATATACTGGGACATATACCCCTGGCTACATATACTGGGCACATATACCCCTGACTACATATACTGGGCACATATACCCCTGACTACACATACTGGGCACATATACCCCTGCCTACATATACTGGGACATATACCCCTGCCTATATATACTGGGCACATATACCCCTGGCTACATATACTGAGCACATATACCCCCTGACTACATATACTAGGCACATATACCCCTGGCTACATATACTGGGCACGTATACCCCTGCCTACATATACTGGGCACATATACCCCTGGCTACATATACTGGGAACATATACCCCTGACTACATATACTGGGCACATATACCCCTGCCTACATATACTGGGACATATACCCCTGCCTACATATACTGGGCACATATACCCCTGGCTACATATACTGGGCACATATACCCCCTGCCTACATATACTGGGCACATATACCCCTGGTTACATATACTGGGCACGTATACCCCTGCCTACATATACTTGGGACACATACCCCCTGGCTACATATACTGGGGACATATACCCCTGGCTACATATACTGGGCACATATACCCCTGGCTACATATACTGAGACATATACCCCTGACTACATATACTGGCACATATACCCCTTGGTACATATACTGGGCACGTATACCCCTGGCTACATATACTGGGGACATATACCCCTGGCTACATATACTAGGCACATATACCTCTGGCTACATATACTGGGGACTACTATACTCATGGCTACTTATACTGGGGACACCTATAGACCTGACTACCTATGCTGGGGGTACCTATTTTGGGGGCACTGCTGTCAGATTATCTGCAGTTTTGTGGAACCACTGTTATGTATTTTGGGGAACAGCTGCCAGATTATGTGTATGTTTGGGGGACCACTGCTGCCAGATTATATGTATATACCCCTGACTACATATACAGGATACATATACCCCCGACTACATATACTGGGACATATACCCCTGGCTACATATACTGGGGCACATATACCTCTGGCTACATATACTGGGACATATACCCCTGGCTACATATACTGAGCACATATACCCCTGACTACATATACTGGGGCACATATACCTCTGGCTACATATACTGGGTACATATACCCCCTGATTACATATACTGGGGCACATATACTGTACCTCTGGCTACATATACTGGGACATATACCCCTGACTACATATGCTGGGCACATATACACCTGCCTACATATACTGGGGACATATACCCCTGACTACATATACTGGGCACATATACCCCCTGACTACATATACTGGGCACATATACCCCCTGACTACATATACTGGGCACATCTACCCCCTGACTACATATACTAGGCACATATACCCCCTGACTACATATACTGGGACATATACCCCTGACTACATATGCTGGGCACATATACCCCCTGACTACATATGCTGGGCACATATACCCCCTGACTACATATACTGGGCACATATACCCCCTGACTACATATACTGGGCACATATACCCCCTGACTACATATACTGGGACATATACCCCTGGGTACATATACTGGGCACGTATACCCCTGGCTACATATACTGGGGACACATACCCCCTGGCTACATATACTGGGGACATATACCCCTGGCTACATATACTGGGCACATATACCCCTGGCTACATACTGTATACTGGGACATATACCCCTGACTACATATACTGGCACATATACCCCTGGGTACATATACTGGGCACGTATACCCCTGGCTACATATACTGGGGACATATACCCCTGGCTACATATACTAGGCACATATACCTCTGGCTACATATACTGGGGACTACTATACTTATGGCTACTTATACTGGTGACACCTATAGACCTGGCTACCTATGCTGGGGGTACCTATTTTTGGGGAACTGCTGTCAGATTATCTGCATTTTTGTGGAACCATTGTTATGTATTTTGGGGAATAGCTGCCAGATTATGTGTATGTTAGGGGAACGTCTGCTGCCCGGTTACGCCTATTTTGGGGAATTGCTGCCAGATCTCTGGGAGATAAACTTGCAGCCTCAGGATTGTCCATGTTTTTCTATAATTTTGGTTCTCAAATCCTCAGACTTCTTTCCTCTATGTTCTACGGAATTTGACACCCGGTGCTGATTATTTACAGCGTGTTGACGAGTTGGGGCGCTGGTCGTGTTGCTGCACATTTTGGAGAATTTTTGGATAAAGGAGTCGTCAGAATGTGGACAGAGCTAACCGTTATGAAACTCTGTACTCTATACAGTGCTGCAGAAGAAGTCTGTGCTATATAAATACACAATAATAATATGGTATAAGAACATGGCTACTAATGACAGGCAACTTCAGAAGCACTAAACACATCCTGCCACCTCTCCCTGCTAATGTCTCATCTGCAGCACAGCATCATTCTCTCTACTCACCCTGCTGCTCTACACATTCACTCACTGCAGGCTGTGTGTAGAGAGTGAAGAGACACATTGCCCATGGGACAGGAGTGGGGAGGGGTGCTATATCTAGTACAGGAAGTACTACAGTCCCTTGCACTGCCTGCTGCTATTTTCCCAAATGTTGCCCAAGCTATGAGAAAAGGTTCCAGGTGGAAGAACACAGTGGCTGAGCACCACAGCGGCACCCCTAGCCAGTGGCATAGCTAAGGAGCTGTGGGCCCCAATGCAAGTTTTACAGTCGATACATATCAATTGGTACAGCACACTAAAACCTGCCAAGGACAACACAGTCTCAGAGGTGCAAGAAGGGGATGGGAAACAGTTTGTTACTGATTACCACTATTCAAAGAATCTATAGAAGTGATTATTATGAGCACAGGACCAATAAAGAACTAATACTGTAGTTAAGGTAGGGCCCTCCGGGGCCCCTCTGGCCCAAGGGCCCCGATGCAGTCGCTACCTCTGCAACCCCTATTGCTACGCCCCTGGCCCTAGCCATGGCTACACCCGGTGCTGTGAGCACCTGCAGCCTTGTGGTAGGTACGCCACTGCCAGCAGGTAAAGTATTCCTGCACGGGGCACCAGGGGGCACATTTTACAGTAGAGGGGACAGCACCGGGGTTTCCGTCACGTTCATTACAGCCGCCCACCTGATGGAACATGGCAGCCCTACATCCTGCAGCATATCCAATCCATACATGTGACCAATTTTGCAAAAAAATTAGTTGCATCATCGATCGGGCATGCTCTTGGTGGCACTAATTTGCATTTGAATACAACAATCAAATCAGATGGTGATTGGCTGCCAAGTCACCTGATATATGGCCACCTTAAAGGGACTCCGAGCAGTGCAGAAACTATGGAAAGATGCGCATCATTTTAAAGCTCTCTTTCTCCTCTTTCCAATGATATATAAAGCACCACCCTACGTCTTTTAGTTTTCGCTATTTTCGCGATCGAAATTGCCGCGGCCGCAATTTCGATCGCGAAAATAGAGAAAACGAAAAGGCGTGGGGCAACGATTTAGGTATCGCCAGAAAGAGGAGAAAGAGAGCTTTAAAATGATATCCATCAAGCCATAGTTATATTGTATTACACAGGACGACACTTTCCCCAGTGTCAGGAGCTCCATTCTGCTGAATAGAGCTGCTGACTTTGACAAAAGTCGCCCTGTGTAATACAATATAACTATGGAAAGATGGATATCATTTTAAAGCTCTCTTTCTCCTCTTTCTGACGACACCTAAATCGTTGCCCTACGCCTTTTAGTTTTCTCTAGTTTCGCGATTGAAATCGCGGCCACTGAAAATTCAATCGCGAAAATAGCGAAAACTAAAAGGCGTAGGGTGGTGGTTTATATATCATTGGAAAGAGGAGAAAGAGAGCTTTAAAATGATGTGCATCTTTCCATAGTTTCTGCACTGCTCGGAGTCCCTTTAAAGGACAACTGAAGTTAGAGGGATATGGAGGATGCCATATTTATTTCCTTTTAAGCAATACCAGTTGCCTGGCTATCCTGTTGGTTCTCTGTCTCTAATAACTTTAGCCATAGACCCTGAACAAGCATGCAGCAGATCAGGTGTGTCTGACATTATTGTCAGATCTGACAAGATTAGCTGCATGCTTGTTTCTGGTGTAATTCAAACACTACTGCAGCTAAATAGACCAGCAGGGCAGCCAGGGAACTAGTATTGTTTAAAGGGAAATAAATATGTCGGCCTCCATATTCGCCTCACTTCAGTTGTCCTTTGAGTCTCTTGCAAAAGGTAACCCCTCCCACTAATTAACCCAATTGGCAAAAACCCTGCTTCTAAAAAGGGGCAAAAAATATATATTTTTTTTTATTTTAAGAAAATACATATTCCTTTCTTGCATGTACTATATAAAAAGGAAAAAAAGCAAAAGTAAAAAAATCAAAAACACTGTATTAAATGAAAACAAGACATAAGCAGCAAAAACCCTTCAGCCTTCCTGTAGCTCAAAGCACTCCAACTAAGTAACCCGTATCAATTAGGTAGAATTCTTGTATCATTTAGGTTCACTTTTGTTTCTGTAACTGTCTACGTTACTCTAGCAGGTATTGGTATTCAAATACATTTTTAGATGATAAAAAATAATGCCATTTTCATGTAGCCAGTTGCGGTATACTTCTCATGAATGGAGTTGATTAAGTTATTTTCTGTTTTATTTGCTGAAAGGTCTTTATTCAATAGTTGTGCTGCCATATACTGACTACAATCTTCTGTAGAGTAACTATAACAAATAGAGTTAAGACACAAATTAGTCCGGTTTACTTTTTGGAGTTCACGTTATTGGTCACAAGAGGGCAGCAGAATGCCGCTTCTATATCGCAGCACAGGTTTGTTAAAAAAAAAAAAAAAAAGAAAGAAACAAAGTAAAAGTCGCCTTTGCTAGTGAAGTGTAATTTCAGGCAGAATGTGCCTATTAAAACGCTATTTCAGCCTCCCATTTTAATGCATGTGATCGTCTGTCAACTCTGTATTCTTCACCAATGGCTTCAATTCACTAAGATCATGCTGGAGATAATAAGGCAAGAGAAAACTTACCACCACACAACGATGGTATTTTCAGTGTTAATTCACTAAAGAAGCTTGCCTTATTAAGGTGTGGAGATAAGTTTTCACAGTGAGAGAGTTATCTTATCACTTCAGTCCTTAAGTTACCTCCTCTGTAGTTATTTTCACATGCAGATAATTAACAGCCTGTCTTTGGATTTGCTTGTCATTTACAGTGCTTTTTGTGTGATTTTTGAATGTTGTACCATGCTGTATGGATGCCTTTTCTTTTGTATTGGATCTTGATACTATATATATATATGGCAGTTTTGAATAACATTTGGCTCACTTGCTGTATTTTGCTCACCATAAGCTACAGCAGAGGTGCAACTAGGATTCAATATAAGAATTTAATCCAACACATATTCATAAAGTGGCTGGATGGTTTACTGGTTAAGGGCTCTGCCTCTGACACAGGAGACCTGGGTTCAAATCTCGGCTCTGCCTGTTCAGTAAGCCAGTAATTCAGTAAGGAGTTCTTTGGGCAAGACTCCCTAACACTGCTACTGCCTACTGAGTGCACTCTAGTGGCTGCCTCGCAAGCGCTTTGAGTCCGACAGGAGAAAGGCGCTATACAAAAAAAAGGTATTATTATTTAACTTTAGAATTCTGTAGTTATTTTAAGGACTGAAATGTTAAAGTGTATCCGATGTGAACTTTTACTCATTGCATAATTGTGTTCCTTTCCTATTGTTTATAGGGAATTCCTCAAGCCAAATTCTTTTTTGTTTTTGTTTTAATACTCTAATTCCCTATAAACTAAATAAACCACGCCCACAGGTTTTCAGAGAGCCTTGGCAGCAGCAAAGGCTCATGGGAGCTCAGTCTGGGCAGGAGGAGGAGAAGGAGGTGTTACTAGCCATTGATTTCAGAGGCAGAGGGGAGGAAGGAGGGGGATTATGTTTTTTTCACAGGCTGAGTGCTCAACATACAGATAAGCCTGCCTCTGTGTAATGTTTACAAACAACATGGCTGCTGTCATTGTATCACAGGAAGAAATAATCATTTTCTATTAAAGCGGTTTGCAGCTAGATTTGCTGTGTAAACTTTCTAAACTTTAGATAAGATATATAGACAAGTTACTTGTTATTTTTTTCATCTCGGATCCGCTTTAACTTAAGAGATCTCTCCTTAACTTAAGGTGGCCATACACTTATGGTGTGTACACACTTGAAAGATTAATGAAAGTGCTTAGACCAATTTTACCACCTTCCATGTAGTATGAGAGCATACTCTACACAGTCTATTCTATTGAGTTGCACACAAAGATGCTGTACACATTCAAAAGATCAGTATCTGCAAAAGATCTGTTCCTGCAAAAGATCAGTTCCTGCTAAATGCATTCATAGTCATATGATATCTGCAGATCCTCATACACACCTTGTTTAACAGACTTTCATCTGCATATCTGACAATCATCTGCAGATCTGAAGACCCATCCTGGTGGATCTGATCTGCAGATGAATGTCTGTTAAACAAGGTGTGTATGAGGATCTGCTGATATCATAGACTATGATTGCATTTTGCAGGAACAGATCTTTTGCAGTAACAGCTTTTTTTTTTGCAGATACTGATCTTTTGAATGTGTACAGCATCTTTGTGTGCAGCATCTTGCAAAGTTTTTTATCTGATGGGGAGTTCAGCTCAATAGAATAGACTGTGTAGAGTATGCTCTCATACTACATGGAAGGTGGTAAAATTGGTCAAAGATCTTTCATTAATCTTTCAAGTGTGTACACACCATTATGGTCTAAGAGATTTGCAGCAGATTCGACCATCAGATAAATTTCTGTCAGATGCCTGTCAGGTTGAATCTGACAGGAATCTATCTGATGTGTGCCACGCACTAGGAACAGATTTCCAATAGATTTCAGAATGAAATCTATTGGAAATCTATCTAAATGCATTATTGGACCATTAGATCCAATGCAACGCTAGATCAAATCCATTGAAATCGGCCACAAATCGATCGATAGATTTGAAAGAAGCGATTTCTAATCGATCAGTTGATTATATAAAATCAATCGTTCAGTCGATGGCTGAGACTGACCAGTGTATGGGACCCTTTAAAGGCAGAAGCGTTAAAGGGACACTTAAGTCAAACAAAAAAAAATGAGTTTTACTCACCTAGGGCTTCCAATAGCCCCCTGCAGCTGTCTGGTGCCCTCCCCATCTCCCTCCGATCCTCCTGGCCCCGCCGGCAGCCACTTCCTGTTTTGGTGACAGGAGCTGACAGGCTTGGGACGCGAGTGATTCTTCGCGTTCCCAGACACATTAGCACCCTCTATGCTGCTATATGGTATATGATATATGCTATAGCAGCATAGATGGCGCTATTGTGGCCAGGAACGCGAAGAATTACTCGCGTCCCCAGCCTGTCAGCTCCTGTCACCGAAACAGGAAGTGGCTGCCGGCAGGGCCAGAAGGATCGGAGGGAGACGGCGAGGGCACCGGACAGCTGCAGGGGGCTATTGGAAGCCCCAGGTGAGTAAAACTCATTTTTTTTTTTGACTTAAGTGTCCCTTTAAGTTTACTACATGCCTTATCACGATGGTGATAACTCTAGAAACAGCTCAGAAACGTTGTTAAAGACAGGAGATAAGCTTAGTGAATTGAGCTCAATGTCTGCATCTTTAAGGACCCATGTTTGTTTCTTACTCTGTACAGTGCCAGGGAAAACTATAGGGCTATATGAATAAATAAAAAGAATCTTAAAAAAATACATTGAAAGTACATGGCTGACTGGCTGGGTTTGTAGTTCTTTTTTGTTTGAGATGAGATATCAATTTTATTGGACAGATTGCTGTCCAGACTCAGCCACAGCACATTAAATGCTTAAAGAGACTCTGAAGCGAGAATAAAACTCGCTTCAGAGCTTATATTCAGCAGGGGCATGTGTGCCCCTGCTAAAACGCCGCTATCACGCGGCTAAACGGGGGTCCCTTACCTCCTAAATACCCTCCGTGGTGCCCGGGGATCTCTTCCTGATTGAGGCAGGGCTAACCGCTGCAGCCCTGCCTGACGCGCGTCTGTCAGCGCGTATCTCCGCCTCTCCCCCGCCCCTCTCAGTCTTCCATCACTGAGAGGGGCGGGGGAGAGGCGGCGATGCGCCGCTGATAGACGGCGCTGAGAGGCAGGGCTGCAGCCGTTAGCCCTGCCTCAACAGCAGCAAAATCTACGACCAATTTGGTCGTAGATTTTGCAGGGGGGGATTTGGGGGGTAAGGGACCCCCGTTAAGCCGCGGGATAGCGGCGTTTTAGCAGGGGCACACATGCCCCTGCTGAATATAAGCACTGAAGCGAGATTTATTCTCGCTTCAGTGTCTCTTCAACGGGAATTATTATTGTAGACAGGGTCAGGCGTAGGAAAGGTTAATAACCACTGAGCAGCAGCAAAATGGATAGAAAAATTATGAGACACTAATGAGCTGCAATGCTGGCAACAAAGATTTAATCTTTCACCAGCAGGAAGTCCAGAAGAGTGCAGTCACATGACCTACTCTATAGTTGGGAAACAGCCACTCTACCTTTGTGAAGGAAACATAGGTCACATGGCTGGATGGTGTAATGGTTAAGGGCTCTGCCTCTGACACAGGAGACCAGGGTTCGAATCTCAGCTCTGCCTTTTCAGTAAGCCAGCACCTCTTCAGTAGGAGACCTTGGGCAAGTCTCCCTAACACTGCTACCGCCTATAGAGCGCACCCTAGTGGCTGCAGCTCTGGCGCTTTGAGTCCGCCAGGAGAAAAGCGCGATATAAATGTTATTTGTCTTGTCTTGACTGACATTTACTCTAGAATGCCTGAAATAAGAAAATTGTGTGGGAGCATTGATATGTAGTCCCCTATTTACCTTTACTAGCAATGAAAAATCCAGAACTAGGCCTTTAAAGTTTTTAATACAGGAGGGAACAGTTAAAAACTGCAGGGGGTATTTTTTGTCGTATATGACTTATTTGAGGAGACTCTGTCAGAGCCATCATCAGGGCATCACAACCAGTAGCCCTGTGAGGGACCCGTAGTGACCTACTGAGTAACATACATCAACTGTTTCCAGCCTCCAGCAGTGCACACTGAACAGGAGAAGCAGCTAAACAGTTCAGGAATTCCAAGCTGAAGTACTCAAATGGTGTACATTTTTTTTTCAGTCACAGAGCTGAATTCCTCTGTTATCAGCTTATTAAAGAGAAACCGTGACCAAGAATTGAACTTCATCCCAATCAGTAGCTGATAACCCCTTTTACATGAGAAATCTATTCCTTTTCACAACTGGATCATCAGGGTTCCCGTACGGCTGATATTGTGGTGAAACCCCTCCATCGGGAAACTGTGAGGACCATGGTCCTGTCAGTTTCCTGTCTGTGAACATCGTTGCATTGTGGGAAATAGCTGTTTACAGCTGTTTCCAACTGCCAAAAAAGCAAGCAGCAGCTACTTCCAGTGACATCACCTGCCAGCAGTAAAAATGTCACCATGTGATAAATGTCAGAATGTAAATCGGGGAGATAAAAGCTTTTACAATGGGCAAACACTGACTAAATCATTTATACATAATTATTGTAAAAATGAAGTACTTTTTTTTTTATTAGATTATTTTCACTGGAGTTCCTCTTTAATTCACTGGCTATCTAGACCAGTTTAGCTTAGGTAAACAAAAAGGAAGATTTTGCATTGTTTATAAGCTAATTGTTTTTCTAATAGCTGAGCAACAGGTCAGATTACAGAGCAGTGAAGAGATTCTACATGTGTGCCAAGATGCACTCTGATAGCAGCAAATACTAGAGAATCCACAATACCGCTTGCACCTAATCTGCATTGCTCACTACCTCTAATACCTGCCTCTTTTTCGATTAAAAGATGCTGAAAGATATTTTAAAGAGAAGATGCAAATTATCTCATAGAAGATAACTCAGGAGAAAAAGTTAATTGCACATGGGCCCCAGTCTCTAAACGTTCTACTCCTCTCTCCCTCTCTCACCCTTCTTTCCTTCCTTTCCTCTTGATATCTCCCTCTCTAAAACAATTCCATTAGTGTGTGACCCTAAGTATTTATATCCGGTTCAGCGCCGCAGTGCCGAAAATCTCATGCATCCGAGCAACGTTCACCTCCCATTCATTCGCCTATAACTTTATTGCTACTTATCACAATGAATTGATCTATAGCTTGTTTTTTCCGCCACCAATTAGGCTTTCTGTGGGTGATACATTTTGCTAAGAGCCACTTTACTGTAAATGCATTTTAACAGGAAGAATAAGAAAAAAACGGAAAAAATTCATTATTTCTCAGTTTTTGGCCATTATAGTTTGAAATTAATATATGCTACCGTAATTAAAACGCATGTATTTTATTTGCCCATCTGTCCCGGTTATTACACCATTTAAACGATGTCCCTATCACAATTTATGGTGCCGATATTTCATTTAGAAATAAAGGTGCATTTTTTCAATTTGCGTCCATCACTATTTATAAGCTTATAACTTTAAATAATATAATAACATATTCTCTTGACATGCATATTTAAAAAGTTCAGACCCTTGGGTAACTATTTATGTTTTTTTTTTTTTTTTTTTTTAATTGTTTTTTTTTTTTTTTTTTAATAAAAAAAGTGTATGTGGGTAATTTTTGGTGTGGGAGGGAAACTGCTAATTTTGAATGTAAAATAATGTTTTTTTTTAATCAAAAATGTATGTGGGTGCAGTTTACTATTTGGCCACAAGATGGCCACAGTGAAAAAAGTCCTAGATGCGAACCAGCTCGCATCTAGGAACTAAAATGCTGAGGAGTTGTTTCCTGGGGGCAGAAATACCGCGCTCTCTGGAGAGAAAGCGTCGGTATTTCTGCGGGGAAGTTAGATCGGTGAATGGGAATTATATTCCCATTCACTGATCGGGGGGCTAGCGGCGGGCAGCGGGAGCGCGCGCGGGGGCGCGCCCGATCGCGCGCATGAGCCGGCGGCAGCACCAGTGCCTATCTGGACGAGGAAACTCGTCCAGATAGGCCGAACTGGATATAGCATAGTAATAGTCCAATGTCCTACCATATTATTATTATGTATTTACTGTATATAGCACTGACATCTTCTGCAGAACTTTACAGAGTACATAGCCAAGTCACTGACTGTCCTCTGAGGAGCTCACAATATAATCCTTCCATAGTCATAGTCTATCGTCCTGCCATATTATTATGTAATTATATAGCACTGACATCTTCTGCAGCACTTTACAGAGTACATGTTTTGCCATTGGCTGCTTCATTGACTCTACAAAAGCCTTTGACTGTGTGGTTCACAATACATTATGGTAAGTTCTTAAAGGACAACTGTAGGGAGAAGAAGATGGAGGCTGCCATATTTATTTCCTTGTAAACAATACCAGTTGCCTGGCAGCCCTGCTGATCTATTTGGCTGCAGTAGTGTTTGAATAACATAACAAACAAGCATGCAGCTAATCTCGTCAGATCTGACAATAATGTCAGAAACACCTGATCTGCTGCATGCTTGTTCAGGATCTATACTGTAGATAAAAGTACTGGAGGCAAAGGATCAGCAGGATTACCAGGCAACTAGTATTGCTTATAAGGTACTAAGTATGGCAGCCTCCATATCACACTCACTTCAGTTGTCCTTTAAAGAGATTAGAGTATTGCCTCCTGAGGAAATTATATGCAGGTAAAGAAGCAACTGTAAGAACTGAACATGGAACAGCTGTTTGGTTCAATATTGTGAAAGGAGTACAACAAGACTGTATATTGTCACCCTATTTATTTAACTTATATGCAGAGTATATCATGTGAAATGCTGGATGGATGAAGCAAAAGCTGGAATTAAGGTTGCTGGAAGAAATATAAACAACCTCAGACATGCAGATGATTTGGCTCTTATAGCAGAAAGAATTAAGAAAACTCTTGATTGGGGTACAAAAAAAAAGAGTGCAAAAGTTGGCCTAAGGCTCAATATTTGAAAAAACTTAGTTCATGACAACAAGTCCCATGGCCGCCTGGCATATAGATGGGGAAGAATGGAAGCAGTATCAGAATTTGTGTTCTTGAGCTCTAAGATCAATTCAAACGGTGAATGCTGCCATGGTATTAAAAGACACTTACTCCTTGGAAGGAAAGCAAGACAAAGATGTCACCTTGTCAACAAAGGTTCATATAGTCAAAGCCATGTTTTTTCCAGTGGTAATGTATGGTTGTGAGAGTTAGACCATAAGGAAGGCTGAGTGCCAGAGAATCAACACTGTGGAATCGTGGTGCTGAAGAAGACTTGTGAGAGTTCCTTGGACTGCTTGAAGATCCAATCAGTCAATCCTTAAAGAAATGAATCCTGACTGTTCTTTGGAAGGAGCAAACAATGAGAAGACAGGACTCATTGGAGAAGACACTGATGCTGGGGAAGATCGAAAAAGCAACAAACATGCGCTTGGAAAAGCTTAGAGAGGCAGTAGAAGATAGAGGGGCCTGGCGTGCTGTGGACCCTGTTGTTGAAAAGAGTCAGACATGACTGAATAGCGACTGAACGACAACATTTGTTAGATGCTTTTTAATTGTGTTTTTGCCATTGCCTCATGTTTTTAGTTGGGCGAGGAGTAATTATTTTTAAGTATATTTTACATATACCGGTAGTTAGTGTGATTACTTTAATCTTTCTTCTGATAATCTTTCCTCTGATACCACACCAACAAAACTTGATTTGGCTAACTGTACATAGTACATGATTTTGTAACTTTATTTTTTTCGGCAAAGATGCAGAAGTAGATCAGAAGCTTGTAAAATTGAATGTTACATGCACAAGTGTTATACATGGTTCTGTTGGCTTCTTCAGCAATCTCTGAATGATATCATGCAGTCACATAGGAGCTTTTTAGACATTTTAGATTGTTCTCGGCTGACGTGGCTGGTCAAGGCTGGTCAAATAGAACATTATTAGCAAAGAAAAGAGTCTCATATTGTTTTCCAGTACAGTAAGAGTTAAAAAAAATTCAGTTGTTACCTATGCAAAAGAGCTTCTCTGAGCTGTTTGACCTAATTTGGGTTGAATACAGACCTGTTTTCTGAAGCACTTAAACGGCCCAGAAACAGTGAGAGACAGCTTGAGATAAGATTTTACTGCAGGAAAGTTCAAAGGGTCATTAGCTTTGCTGTTTTATAGCTTAGAATACAGAGTGTGGTTTATAAACTGCAAATATGACAGAATGATGCGATGTTAGAAAAAAAAAAACTATATAACTGAAAATAAAAATATGAGACTCTTTTCTTTGCTATGAATGTTTTATTCATTGTCTGTACATATATTCTCTATATCAGGGGTAGGGAACCTATGGTTCGGGAGCCAGATGTGGCTCTTTTGATGGCTACATCTGGCTCACAGACAAATCAGTAGGGGTTGATTCACTAAGCTACACTGCTCAAGCAGCGCAGCTTAGTGTGGCAGCGTAAGTAACATTTTCAAAGTAGGCACGCTACTGCTGTAGCATGCACTATTAACTTACTCACGCTACCCCAAAACTAACAGCCGCTCCAATTGTCCCACCTTGGACCCTGTCAGGTCCAGTGACTTTGTAGGACGAGATCCCTGCACTTTGATTGGCCCAATAGGCCGCCTGTCACTTGACAGGCAGCCTATTGGGCCAAAGCGCAGTGATCTCGTCCTACAAAGTGAATTAACCCCCAAGTCAGCTAGCTAATTGTACAAGCTGTTAGTCGGTGTTTCTCCTGAAAATGTGTCTGATACTTCCAAGCCCGGAGGATCAACTGTATACACATCACCATGGCAACAGGGACATGAGCCCTCTGCTGCACATGCGCTCTGTGCCAGTTTCAAACATATTGTATGGCTCTAAAAGAAATACATTTTAAAATATGTGGCATTTATTGCTCTCTCAGCCAAAAAGGTTCCTGACCCCTGCTCTATATCATTAGTTTATTTTTCGCTTCAGATTTGCTTTAATGATCTACTATATACAAATTATAGCAGCACACTCATACTTGTTTGCAAAAAAAAAAGTATGAAAGAATTACCATGAGAAAAGAGGATCTTAATTATTGGCGTACAAGTAATTGCATACAATGGTAGGGGCCTGTTTTTTCATAGAAAATAGCTTAACTAGCCTGGCTTCAGGGGCATAAAGAGATCATTTGCATATTCAGTAGCGATGCATTGTGGGTCACCACAGATATGCACTTTAAAGAGGAACTCCAGTGAAAATAATGTAATAAAAAAAGTGCTTCATTTTTACAATAATTATGTATACATGATTTAGTCAGTGTTTGCTCATTGTAAAATCTTTCCTCTCCCAGATTCACATTCTGACTTGTATTACATGGTGACATTGTTACTGTGGGCAGATTATGGAGCTGTTTCTAGCTGGTCTGGCTTTAACAGACAGCTATTTCCTGTCTGAACATTGTTACATTGTGACAGTTTGCCCAGAGTACCGTACGGTACCAGAGCCTCTTGTGGGAGGGGTTTCAGCACAAAATCAGTCATACAGCGCCCCCTGATGGTCTGTTTGTTAAAATCATTATTTTTCTCATGTAAAAGTGGGTATCAGCTACTGATTGGGATAAAGTTCAATTCTTGGTCGGAGTTTCTCTTTAAGCTGAATTATCGCAAATGTCTTCTGTTTTAAGAAGGCAAACCACCACAAGCATTGCTTTTTTAGTAGGAGGGCTTTTCAGTCTCTTTTAGTTACTTATACTTTCATGGTTTTGGGTCTCCCCGAGCTTCTTGGTTATTCTGTTGTACTGGTCCAAGCCTTATCCCATAGAGCCATATCAACCCCTGCCATGCACTGAAGAGCAGAATAAGCTCAAACCCCCTTCAAACTATACCAATCAGTGCAGGATCTGGTAAGCCAGGCCAATCCACAAATGCATGCAAGGAAGGATCCGCAGACCTACGAATCCTTCCTTGCTTACACATGCACTCAGGAGGACCAAAAGTCTGAAACAGGCTGTCTACATGTGGTGTTTTTTTTTACTTTATAAATGATGGAAACAAACAAATCCATGCTAAGTTAACACAAAACTTGCCTAATTTGTGTAAGCAAGTTGACAACATCTGCCTATGGTGCAAGAAAAACAATCTGATCCTCAACACGGCCAAAACCGTGGAGATGATCATAGACTTCAGGAAGCATCCACCAACACCGCCTCCTATATTCATCGATGGCACTGAGGTCGTAAGGGTACCCTGCGTCCGCCTCCTCGGAACCCACATCTCCAGCGACCTGTGCTGGCATGCCCACACTGTCACCTTACAGAGGAAGGCGCAACAAAGACTTTTCTTCTTACGTCAACTGAGAAAGTTTGGGATGGCCCAGGAGCTTATGTCTAACTTCTATACTGCTACCATAGAATCTGTTATCTGCTCATCCATACTGGTATGGTACGCTGGCTCCTCGTGCAGCGACAGATACAAGCTACAGAGAGTCATCAGGTCAGCAGAGAGAATCATAGGGAAACCCCTCCCCCCGCTTGACTGCCTCTTCTACTCCAGACTGCGTTCCAGGGCTCAAAGAATTGCAAGTGATCCCTCACACCCAAGCCACCGCTGCTTTAGCCGGCTCCCACTGGGGAAGAGACTTCGGGTCATATCCACCAAGACAGCTAGGCACAAGAACACTTTCTTTCCCTCGGCTGTCAACCTTCTGAACTCTATTAAATGGCTCCCGCCCTAGGCCTGCAGTCAGAACGACTGCTCTGCTAGAACAGAGGCCCCAGCCTCCAGCATCACAGTGTTTAGCCGCCCAGCTCTGCACGGACAATAATGATTTGTTTATGTTTATTATGTCTGTTCTGTCTTAGTCTATAGTTCTTAATCTGTCATAGCAATTTGTCTTCCCTCCTGAGCTGTTTTTACATCTTCTGTGCCAACCCCAATTCCAGGCACGACTTTGGGTCGTGCTTGGCGAATAAAACCTATTCTGATTCTGATTCTGATATTCAGATCTATTTTAACACAGGGTAAGTGCCCCTCAGATCTTAGTCCGACACTTTAATCCCCACCATCGTCACACTGCTCCATATAATTACATATTACACTGGGGTGCGTGTATCGTTGGATGGAGCAAGGGTGCGCAAGGCGGTGCAGGCCCCACCCCACGGCTGATGGTCGATACCCAACCAGCTCCCTGAAAGGAAGCATGGGAGATCACCTCCCCCCCCCCATGAAAAATTAAGTTCTGGGGATCTCCTAATTGGATTAGAAAGGCCTGATTGTGTTCTGATTATGAGATAAAGTAAAGTCAGTAAACACCCAAAAAATACGATAGAACAAACACCAAAGGTTCGAAATAAGTTTGATACAATTAACTCCATAATAAGTCAGCTGAGGGTAACAAATTCAGGCTGCCTAACAGCAGACAGTTATTAATGGATCCCTGTAAGCATTATAAGACCTCTCATATTCTCCCATAACCTGCAGCACCCTGCCATAGTAAACTAGACCCTTTGGCTTTCATGTGCAGAAAGCTGTTTAATTGCCATAGCTAAGAGATTTGCTTTCATCTTCAGTAGGTAATTCATTGCATAAAAGTGAAATCATCAATATCCTCCAGACTAAAATATGAGCAACACATTATTGTTATTAGCTTTCTGATGTTGAAGAATGAAAGCATACTGGTATATGGAATACGCCTGTGCAGACTTTGTGGCTTGCATTCTGTTCTCTAAAACCTTAAAGGACACTCAAAACCAAAAATACATGGGGAATGAAGGACACAGCCTGCCAAAGGAGGCCATTAGTAGCAAAAGTATGGAACAAAAGTATGGAACAAAAGTATGTACTAAAAGGTAATCTGAAGTGAAAATAAACTTATGAGATCATGATTTGTATGTATAGTACAGCTAAGAAATTGAACATACGTAGTACAGATATGATTTTAATATTGTTTCCAGTCAGTGGCGGCGCCAGGATTTTTTTTGGGGGGGCGGGGGTGCTATGCAGGTGCTGGACCAATTTCTGGTGTAGCTGATGCGGGTAGCGAGGGCGGAGCTAACTGTAATTTAAAGTGAACCCGGGGTGAGAGTGATATGGGGCTGCCATATTTATTTCCTTTTAAACAATACTAGTTGCCTGGCAGCCCTGCTGATCTGTTTGGCTGCAGTAGTGAACTGAATTACACCAGAAACAAGCATGCAGCTAATCTTGTCAGTGTTGGCAATATTGTCAGAAACCCCTGACCTGCTGCATGCTTGTTCAGGTTCTATGGTTGAAAGAATTAGAGGCAGAGGACCAGCACGGCAGCCAGGCAACTGGTATTGCTTAAAAGGAGATAAATATGGCAGCCTTATTATTATTCTCACCTCCGGTTCCCTTTAAAAGTGCAATGCAAAAACAATGGGCCCAAGCTTTGGTGACCCTTTCCCCAGAAAATTCACATAATTGTGCAGGTTTTCTCAAGAAAATACACGTAATGTGAGCGGATTTGCCCAGAAAATACGTTCAATCATGTTAGCAGATTTGACCAGAAAACACATTCAATCATGTCGGCAGATTTGACTAGAAAATACGTGCAATCATGTGGCAGATTTGACCAGAAAATACATGCAATCATGTTGCCAGATTTGCCCAGAAAATACATGCAATCATGTGGCAGATTTGACCAGAAAATATGTGGAATCATGTGGCAGATTTGACCAGAAAATACATGCAATCATGTCGGCAGATTTGCCCAGAAAATACGTGCAATCATGTAGCAGATTTGACCATAAAATACGTGCAATCATGTAGCAGGTTTGCCCAGAAAATACGTGGAATCATGTCGGCAGAGTTGCCCAGAAAATACGTGCAATCATGTAGCAGATTTGACCAGAAAATACGTGCAATCATGTAGCAGATTTGACCAGAAAATACGTGGAATCATGTGGCAGATTTGTCCAGAAAATACGTGGAATCATGTAGGCAGATTTGCCCAGAAAATACATGCAATCATGTCGGCAGATTTGCCCAGAAAATACATGCAATCATGTCGGCAGATTTGCCCAGAAAATACGTGCAATCATGTAGCAGATTTGACCAGAAAATACGTGCAATCATGCAGCAGATTTGACCAGAAAATATGTGCAATCATGTCGGCATAATTTGCCCAGAAAATACGTGCAATAATGTGGAGGATTTGACCAGAAACGGCGTGCAATCATGTGGAAGATTTGACCACAAAATACATGCAATCATGTCGGCAGATTTGACCACAAAATACATGCAATCATGTGGAAGATTTGACCGTGCAATCATTTGGCAGACCTGGCCAGAACATACACCTGCTGCTAATGTAAATTTAAAAAAAAGCATTTACTCACCTGCAGCACTGCAGACCTCCTCCCGGCCTCTGTCCGGCGCGCAGCTCCCACGATCCTCTGCAGAGTGCAGCCGGCAACTGTCTGAAACTCCCACGCTGAGCAGGGCTACGGGAAAATGGCGCCCGAAGCCCTGATCTGCAGACTTAAAGTCTCCAGAGCAGGGCTTCAGACACCATTTTACCGTAGCCCTGCTCTGCTGCTGTCGGAGCTGTGGGCTGCTGCTGTCAGTGAACTGACACAGCGTCTATTAGACGCCAAAAGTCCGTTCACACTGGTGGGGTGCTTTGGGGGTGCTAGAAGAATTTTAGGGGGTACTTCAGCACTCAAAATAACCCCCTGGCGCCGCCACTGTTTCCAGTACAGGAAGAATTAAGCCGTTCTGTGCCCTTTCCGCAGCTCCGGTGGCTCCTGGTCCCCTCCGATGGAGATGCTGACCTCGCCAGGTCGGTTTCCGGGCCGGTTTCTCCTGTGCACCAGTGTGCCTGCACAGTACAGTCCGGACGATGTCAGCGCGACTCTGAGAGCCACTCGCGCAAGCACAGTGGACATCTTGCACCAGAAGGGACCCCAGACCACCAGCGTGGAACAGAGCTGCGGCGAGGGCACAGGACCGCTGGCAGGGGTTGGTTGAAGCTCCAGGTAAGTGGATTTTTTTATTTTTAGGTTGCTCAGATGTGTCCTTTAAATAACTTCAGATGTTATCTATGTTATAGATGCAAAAGAGCCTCTCTGAGCTCTCCGACCAAACTAGGGTTGCTGTTTATATATCAAAGAAACAGTCATAGACAGATTTAAATTTTTACTGCAGGGAAGTTGAAACGGTCATTACCTATGCTTGTGTTATAGTTTAAAGTACAGAGTGTGGCTTATAATTGCAAATTTGACAGAATTATGCAATGTTATAAAAAAAAAAGAAAAAAGCTATATATCTAAAAATTAAAATATGAGATTATTTTCTTTGCTACTAATATTCTATTAATTATCCGTACTACACATACAAATCATTACATCATAAGTTAATTTAAAATCATTCTTTACTGGTCTCGGATGCCCTTCAGGCCCCTTTTAACATTTTAACTTCTGTTGCGTTACCTTGTTTTACCGCAGGGTAACACAATGACAATGCAAGGCAATAGGGCCTAGCAAGCTTACAGCGTCGCACATTAAATGGCCTCAATTCACTAACCTTAACTCCTGTCTTTATAACTCTTCTGAGCTGTTTTACAGTTATCACCATGGTGATATAATTGTGATAACTGTAAAACAGCTCAGAAGAGTTATTAAAGACAGGAGTTAAGGTTAGTGAATTGAGGCCAATATTGTGCCAGAAGTGCCTGATCTGCCGCCGAGCCACTGCAAGGTCAATATTATGTTAACGGCCAACTTCCGACTTAATGGCCGCAGCAGTGGGGGCAGCTCAGTGTACTCTGCCACAGGGTCATAGGTTAGCCATTTTTTGTCTTGCAGTGCAATGTGACGGGGGTGGGGCATCGCACGCCAAAAGCACCTTTCTAATGTAAAACCGACACAAAGGATAACTCCACTTCTGTTTTTAAAGTTTAAGCAACAAGGGGTCGTATGCAATTCTCAAACTTGCCAGTATTAAGTTCTTAAAGAAACTCTGTAACAAAAAAAATCCTCTGGAGGCTACTCACCTCGGGAGGGGGAAGCCTTCGGATCCTAATGAGGCTTCCCCCTACCTCATGTGTCCCACGGCAGTCTCGCTGCAGCGCACGGAACGCACAGGCGACAATTTGTCATGCTGTGCAATATTTACCTTTCTGGCTCCAGTGGGGGCGCTGCTGCGGCTCTTCTGACGGAGATAGGTGGAAATAGCGATCTCCGTCGGGTCTGCTCTACTGCGCAGGCGCAGGAGTAGAGTTGGGCCGAACGGTTCGCCTGCGAACGGTTCCATGCGAACTTCAGTGGTTCGCGTTCGCGTCCCGCAGGCGAAGTTTTGCGGAAGTTCGGTTCGCCCCATAATGCACCATGAGGGTCAACTTTGACCTTCTACATCACAGTCAGCAGGCCCAGTGTAGCCAATTAGGCTACACTAGCCCCTAGAGCCACTCCCCCCCTAATAAAAGGCAGGTAGCGGCGGCCATTAAGCTCACTCGTGTGCCTGCGTTAGTGAGATTAGGGCGAGCTGCTGCAGACTGTCTCTCATAGGGAAAGATTAGTTAGGCTTAGCTTGTTCCTGGCTGCATACCTGTTCTGTTCAGTGAGCCCACCATACCTGCTCTGTTCAGTGAGCCCACTGGATACCTGCATACCTGTTCAGTGAACCTGCCACTGCATACCTGTTCTGTGAACCCACCACTGCATACCTGTACTGTGAACCCACCACTGCATACCTGTTCAGTGAACCTGCCACTGCATACCTGTTCTGTGAACCCACCACTGCATACCTGTTCAGTGAACCCACCACTGCATACCTGTTCTGTTCAGTGAACCCACCACTGCATACCTGTTGTGTTCAGTGAACCCGCCACTGTATACCTGTTCTGTTCAGTGAACCTGCCACTGTATACCTGTTCTGTTCAGTGAACCCGCCACTGTATACCTGTTCTGTGAACCTGCCACTGCATACCTGTTCTGTGAACCCACCACTGCATACCTGTTCTGTTCAGTGAACCCGCCACTGCATACCTGTTCTGTGAACCCGCCACTGCATAACTGTTCTATTCAGTGAACCCGCCACTGCATACCTGTTCTGTTCAGTGAACCCGCCACTGTATTCCTGTTCAGTGAACCCACCACTGCATACCTGTTCTGTTCAGTGAACCCGCCACTGTATACCTGTTCTGTTCAGTGAACCCGCCACTGTATACCTGTTCTGTTCAGTGAACCTGCCACTGTATACCTGTTCTGTTCAGTGAACCCACCACTGTATACCTGTTCTGTGAACCTGCCACTGCATACCTGTTCTGTTAACCCACCACTGCATACCTGTTCTGTTCAGTGAACCCGCCACTGCATACCTGTTCTGTTCAGTGAACCCGCCACTGCATACCTGTTCTGTTCAGTGAACCCGCCACTGCATACCTGTTCTGTTCAGTGAACCCGCCACTGTATTCCTGTTCAGTGAACCCACCACTGCATACCTGTTCTGTTCAGTGAACCCGCCACTGCATACCTGTTGTGTTCAGTGAACCCGCCACTGTATACCTGTTCTGTTCAGTGAACCTGCCACTGTATACCTGTTCTGTTCAGTGAACCCGCCACTGTATACCTGTTCTGTGAACCTGCCACTGCATACCTGTTCTGTGAACCCATCACTGCATACCTGTTGTGTTCAGTGAACCCGCCACTGTATACCTGTTCAGTGAACCTGCCACTGCATACCTGTTCTGTGAACCCGCCACTGCATACCTGTTGTGTTCAGTGAACCCGCCACTGCATACCTGTTGTGTTCAGTGAACCCGCCACTGCATACCTGTTCTGTTCAGTGAACCCGCCACTGCATACCTGTTCTGTTCAGTGAACCCACCGCATCAGTGCGCATACCTGTGCAGTTAAGTGAACCCACCTACCTACGTGAGTCGCTCCCAGTCCCTCCACACAGCATGTCTGCCTGCAGGCCGCTTGACTACCTTCTCCGCCACCACCAACAGGGTCCGGGACTCCAGGCGGATTGCTGAATTTTTTAGGCCGCTGCTAGCAGCGGCCGCTGTAATAATTTTTCTGGTGCGTGTACATGACTGCCTAATTTTTCTGGCTGCACTGCGGGCAGCTGCAACAACAAAACAAAAGGAATTTACATGCGCCCATTCCCCTTCGTGATCATTACCTTGCCGTGGTGAAGGGGCTTGCGTATCACAATGAAGCAATGACCGGCGCCTAGATGAGTGTCTCGGGGGGCACACCCACGATAATAAGGTCGTTGCCTCATTGTGGTCAGACCAAATTTGATCAGCTGGACAGTCACTGTTCTGTCATTCAGCTACATCAGCCAGGCGACCATATGGGCTGTAAAGCCACCAAAACCTGCACTCTTGCCATGGTGCGCACCAGTCCAGCACGGCCGTCACTACACAAACAGCTGTTTGCGGTGCGTTACACGGTGAGTTTGGTGTGTCAGTGTGAAGCAGTACCTTAATTACACTACCTGATTGATGTATACACATGCAAGATGTTTTAAAGCACTTTAGGCCTGTCATTTAGCATTCAATGTGATTTCTGCCCTTAAAACGCTGCTTTGCGTCAAACCCAGATTTTTCCCGGGGACTTTTGGCATGTATCCCACTCCTCCACCTGGGGGTCCAGGTGTTAGACCCCTTGAAACATCTTTTCCATCACTTTTGTGGCCAGCATAATTTTTTTTTTCAAAGTTCGCATCCCCATTTAAGTCTATTGCGGTTCGCGAACTTTTCCGCGAACCGAACCTTACGCGGAAGTTCGCGAACCCGGTTCGCGAACCTAAAATCGGAGGTTCGGCCCCACTCTACGCAGGAGACCTGCTCCTGCGCAGTAGAGAGACCCGACTGAGATCGGCTATTTTCGCCTATCTCCGTGCAGAGAACCGATACTGCGCCTGCGCTGGAGCCCGGAAGGTAAGTACTTACATCCACGCCGTTACGGGAGGATTTTTTCCGCCGCCGTGGGACATGGGGACGGGGGAAGCCTCGATAGGATCCAGAGGCTTCCCCCTACCGAGGTGAGTACCCCCCAGGGGATGTTTTTAGTTACAGTTCCTCTTTAAATTAAATTAAGCTACGGTCCCAGTTTAATTCCCATTATGACCCGGCCGAGCGTTAAAGATCTTGCTTTGGTGATTTAATTGCCCAGCAAATTCTTTCCCTTTATGCAAAAGCTGGTATCGCAAGCTGGGAAGCGATTCTTGCCATTGAAGATACTCAGGGCAGGTGAAAAGTTCAGTTTAATACAGGAACCCAAGCAAGGTCAGCTTAGGCACTCCCGCTGGGGCTCCCCCTTCATCCACATCCACGCATGCGCTCTGCACCGCCAACATATTAAAATTTTCTGCGTCGCCCACTGACTTACTGCAGCAGAAGTAATGTAAGACCAGTATGTAAGGAGACAAAAATAGAGACGGGAGCCCCCAATAGTGTATTATTGGTGATAAGATGGGTATGGTAAGTTAATGAGAGATATATACTCACAAACACGGGTTACAACCACTATAAGCGCATATGGGGATGTTAGACCTGTCCCCACTCAGGTTAAGAAGTCGCTCTCTGTAGTAGAAAAAAGAGTGGGTGTCCACACCCATCCACCAGGTGGATAACAATATGTGATAACAACAGAGGCGCCAACAGGATAAAAGGAGAAACCGTATTAAAATCAATAAAACAGAGGGGGGCAAGGGTGGACTTACCTCTCCAATATTCAAAACACAACCACTGTGATCAAATGGCAAAAAACATTTAATCTGAACTCCAAGACAAAGAACAATTGAAACGCGTTTCGCGGGTCTCAAGCCCGCTTCCTCAGGCAAAAATACAAAAAACAAGGAGCAGGTTGACGTTGTGTAGTAACAGCGCAGCGCCTCTGAGACGCAGAGGCGCTACGCTGTTACTAAACAACGTCAAGCTGCTCCTTGTTTTTTGTATTTTTGCCTGAGGAAGCGGGCTTGAGACCCGCGAAACTGTTAATGTAAGACCAGTGGTTACCGTGTCGTGGTAGGTGTGCCCCATTGCCTTGCATTGCTGTTGCATTACCCTGCCTTAAAACAGGGTAACGCAACATGGTGTAAAAGGAGCCTGAAGGAATCCAGACATTATTTGAAAATTGAAATGCCCTGTTCACTGGTTAAAGAGAAACTCCGACCAAGAATCGAACTTCATCCCAATCAGTAGCTGCTACCCTCTCTCCCATAAGAAATCTATTCCTTTTCACAAACGGATCATCAGGGGCTCTGTATGGCTGATATTGTGGTGAAACCCCTCCCACAGTGTGATGTCAGGACCATGGTTATGTTGCATTGTGGGAAATAACAACTGTTTACAGCTGTTTCCAAATGCCAAAAAAAAGCAAGCAGCATCTCCTTCCACAGACATCACCTGCCAGCAGTGGCGTAGCTAAGCAGCTGTGGGCCCGATGCAAGTTTTACAATGGGGCCCCCCAAGTACTCTATACATAACAATTGATACGGCGCACCAAAACCTGCCAATGGCAACTACAGTGTCAGAGGTGCAAGAAGGGAATGGGGAACAGTTTGTTAATGATTACCACTATTCAAAGTTTCTATAGAAGTTTCTATAGAAGTGATTATTATGAGCACAGGACCAATAGAGAGCTAATACTTAAGTTGAGGGAGGGCCCCCCTGGCCCAAGGGCCCCGATGCGGTCGCAACCCCTGCACCCCCTATTGCTACGCCTCTGCCTGCCAGCAGTAAAGATGTCACCATGTGATAAATGACCAAATGTAAATCAGGGAGAGGAAAGATTTTATAATGGGCAAACACTGACAAAATGATTTATACAGAATTATTGTAAAAATTAAGCACTTTTTTATTACATTATTTTCACTGGAGTTCATCTTTAATGTCTTTTGAGGATGCTTGGCACAGACCCCCTGCATGGGATAGACATTGCTGCAAATAAGATGTAATACAAAACTGTAATAAAACTTAATTGTTTGAAATGAAATGAGACCCTGGTGAGCTCTTTACCTTTGTAGTCCGCTTAATAATACAGAACATAGAACTGCAATGACAGCCTCAGAAGACTGCTATCTCTATCACCCACATAAAATACAGCATAGTGTACAGCTTCTGACAGTCATATCTCTAAGTTGCCCCAAGTTGCGCCTGGGGCAAGGTCAGGTTTTGGTGCCTAAACTGCCATTCCCCATCCAATTTTGCCGCCTTTTTAAGAATTCAGCAAACTGCGCCTGGGGCAAGAGACCCGCTTGCCCTCCCCTAGATCCGTCCCTGGATGTTGGATTGCTAATCAAATCTCTTTATATTTCATAATTTCTGCTATGAATGCTAAATGAGCCTAGGTTTCAATGCCTAGGAGGCAGGAAAAAAATATGGAGTCGCACATGAGCTGTATTTGAAATGTATCAATTCATAACTTTATCTTGTCGTACAGAAATCTGTGCTTAGCCAGGGAAATCGACATTTTAGGCCTCATTCACACTGCAGCAGCTTTTTCCATCGCTGGCGATCGCTTTGAAAAGGGCAACTGCAATGTAACGTGTATGGCAGTGTTCACACTTAGCGAATTTTAGTGATTTGCAATTTGCTGAAATGACAAAAGCGCTGCATGCCTTAATTTATTACGTATTTTAGAGCGATTGCGTTTCAATGTTATAGAATCTCAAAATGCAATCGCTCTAAAATCGCTTTTCTGTACAGTGAAAGATCGCTGGAAAATTGCTTTGCAAAACACTAGTGATTTTGCTAGGGTTTTCCCAGTGTGAGGCTGTGGGACGTTGTGGTTTAATGCGGCGTTAACGTCGCAACGTGCCTGCATTAAGAGGTAACGCACTGCAAGCAGTGAGTTACCACAACGCAACATTTTAACGCAACTTTATCGTTGCACTGTGAACGGCCCATAGGATTAGAATTGCAGTGCGGTAAACTGCGTTATAGGTCTTTATAATGTGCGACCATAACGTCCCACTGTGAATGCGACCTGAAGGAGGCCTGAGGGTGTGTCTGCTGAACATGAGAAATCTTCCGACACATCACCAATCTATCCTTCGGTTCTCTGTGATTGGAAAACAGGCTGCAGGTACTCTGAAATAAAGTCTCGCTGTGACCTGGAAAAGGAAGCCTGCAGGTCCTCTCTGCGCATGCGCAGGCTTCCTGACTTTATAGCAGCCTGCCCGGGAGCAGGAGCTCTTGCGTAAGGTGCCGGTTAGTCTCTCCTCTTTACCAAATAGCGGTGGGTATGCTTATATGCATACTCACGGCATCTGCTCAGAGTCCCTTTAAAGTGGAACCGCAACCTAAAACTTTTTTTCATTTAGAAATAGATGCCAAGGAGAATAGATTCCATGAACCTGAGAACAACCACAGTGTGGAGATTCTCCCATGTCAAGAAATGTAGTCTGTAAAATTCCAAGCATCATAAGCCCTTCCTAATACTTACAGGCTGATAATGAATCCAATAAAATGGTGACACATGGGATGCATAGGATATACCGAAGATCTTGATAACAGTATGTTTTACAGCTCATACTCAACACTCATATAAACTTAGAGAAAGGGTGTGCACCCAATGTCTGACATGAAAGGGTACCAAAAGTGACAGGAATATGGTGGCTGCCATCTTCATTCTCGAATAAACAATGCCAGTTGCCTATCTTCTGTGTTGATGCTCTGCCTGTAATAGTTTAAGTCGCTGTCCTAGAATGAGCAGGCAGATTACTGTAGATCAGTCTGGAGAAGGGTAAACCTGGTAAACCGTGGACTGGGAAGACACAAAAAATAAAAGACACTAGGACCCAATAGTGCAATATGCCAAAACACCAAGAAATTAATTAAATGTGTATAGAACTCATTGACAAAGATCTGGCTGCATGAACCTACAACCACCAATATGCCATACAGAGGAATTCCTGCTTCTGCTCGGGGCTTGAGAGGATCGTCAAGGTCAAACTCACAGTGATTAGGTAGGTCCCAGGGACAAGGACTTCACTAAAAAGGACAACCTTATAACAGAGGTGTATTAGATAATGGTAGGTGGTTGGCGGCACCCAAAAATATATTAAATAATTAAAAACCATTTAAAAAGGAGAGATATACTTAGCTTACCTCTCCTATTGGTCATAAAGAAGCCGAAGCAGCAATATAACTTATTTGAATGATTCAAGACTTCATTGTGCATAGATAGGGTCAGACAATGCATTTTTGGGGCATTTCCTGCTTCATCAGGTCAGTAACAACCACACAAGGACCTAGTGATAATATTATATACAGAAATCTTAACCACTTCCTTACCAGTAGTCTCTGGCCCCATAAGGAACGGAGACATTTTGGTAAGAACCAACATCACGCCGTATGGACCCATCTCTCTTGCCGTTCGCCCAACTCGCGTCACTGCAGCTTACTTGCTCTGCTGTCAGTATGACAGCAGATCTCTGTGAGGGGGTTAGGAGGCGATTTTATTGGCTCCTGACCCTGTGATCTCTGTGAGCCAATCACACCCAATCACAGTGATTACAGGGTCAGGAGCCAATGAAATCAGCTCCTGGTCAGCTCACGGAGCTCTGTTGTCATACCGCAAGTGGGCTGCATCAACAGGAGATCATCACAATTGGCAGTCGTGGTAGGAGAGCGCGGCGTGGTAATTGAAATCTAAAGTTTGGCAGGGATAACAGGTCCCAAACCCGACATATATTTCAATTACTAAGGTCCGGAATCGATTTATAAACCTAAAATGTTATGACCAAATATAACTTATAAAAATACATTCATTAAAATACATTGTATTAACTAAAAAATATTCCTATAATAAAATTATCCATACTAACTATATAAATAAGTTCAAATCAAATTATTGATTTGATTTGATATGAACTTACTTATATAGTTAGTATGAATAATTTTACAGTATATCTGCTCAGAAAAGGGATAACTTACTTTTTTTTTTTTACATAATTAGGTATGACAATTATCTGACGCCACAGCTTCAGTATAAATAACTTGTGAAGCCACGCAGATAATACAGTTATGGAGGCTGTCATTTACAAAGAAGAGTTAAACAAACTGTACTTATTTAACTTGGAAAAGAAACCTCTTAAAGAGACACTGAAGCGAAAAAAAAATGATGATATTATGATTTGTATGTGTAGCACAGCTAAGAAATAAAACATTAAGATCAGATACATCAGTGTAATTGTTTCCAGTACAGGAAAAATTGAGAAACTCCAGTTGTTATCTCTATGCAAACAAGCCATTAAGCTCTTCGGCTAACTTAAGGTAGCCATACACTGGTCGATTTGCCATCAGATTTGACCAACAGATAGATCCCTCTCTGATCGAATCTGATCAGAGAGGGATCGTATGGTTACCTTTGCTGCAAACAGATTGTGAACCGATTTCAGCCTGAAACCGTTCACAATCTGTTGTGGTGGTGGTGCTGGTGCTGCTGCTGCCGCCGCTCCCCCCCGCCGCCGCCATACATTACCTGTTTCGCCGGCGCGACTGCCCCCGGTCACCGCTGCTTCGTCTCCGCTCTGGGCTCCAGGTCCGGCATGCTTCAGTTCTTCCTGCCGGGCAGGAAGTTTAAACAGTAGAGCGCCCTCTACTGTTTAAACTTCCTGCCGGGCTAGAAGAAGTGAAGCATGCCGGACCCGGAGACCAGACCAGCGTGGAGACGGAGCAGCGGTGAACGGGGGCAGTCGTGCCGGCGGAGCAGGTAATGTATGCGGGCTCTATTGCGTCGGTCGTCGGGTACTCGAATGCCGCTAGCGACGCGCTCCCTACCCGCGGGCGATCAACGGTAATTTTCCGAACGGAGCGATCGACGGGATCGGACGAAATGGATCAAAATTCGGCGTGTTGCGGGAACGATGTGACAGCAGATTCGATCCCAGTAATCGAATCTGCTGTCGATCTGGCGGGAATCCGCCTAGTGTATGGCCAGCTTTAGTCTTGGAGAGGGCTGTTATCTGACTTTTATTATCTCAACTGTTCCTGGACTATTTACTTTTCCTCTGCTAGAGGAGAGGTCATTACAGACTGCTCTGAAAGACTCATTTTGAATGCTGAGTGTTGTGTAATCTGCACATATTATAGAATGATGCAATGTTAGAAAAAACACTATATACCTGAAAATAAAAGTATGGCCTGGTGCACACCAAAACCCGCTAGCAGATCCGCAAAATGCTAGCAGATTTTGAATCGCCTTTTTTTATTTTTCTATGGCGTTTTGCTAGCGTTTTGCGGATTGCTGCTTTGGTTTTCAGTATAGTAGATTTCATATATTGTTACAGTAAAGATGTTACTGAACAGCTTCTGTAACAAAAACGCCTGCAAAACCGCTCTGAACAGGCGTTTTTCAGAGCGGTTTGCGTTTTTCCTATACTTAACATTGAGGCAGAAACGCACCCGCAATCCAAAAAATGCCTCACCCCGGCATTTTCCGTTTCTGCAAAATGCCTCCTGCTCTGGTGTGAACCACCCCATTGAGATACATTGACCAAGCGGATCCGCAGCCGCAAGCTGCTGCAGAAACGCTGAAAAAGCCGCTCGGTGTGCACCAGCCCTATGAGAATATTTTCTTTGCTGCTAATCTTCTAGTAATTATTCATAGTACACAACCAATTCACTATATCATATTTTTTTTTCGCTTTAGTGTCTCTTTAAAGGTGATCTCATCTGACTAAAATATGTAAATGCATCTGATGGCAATAGAGTATCTTGTCAAATGGACTTTTTATCCCCGCCTTTACAAAAGGACAAGAGGATATGAGCTATGCATGGAGGAACTGAGATTTACCACTTGTTTAGAAAGGAACTCTTCAAAGTAATTATGTGTACACAGTAAAGGTATGTACACACATACAATTACTGTTGCCCGCAAGGATCTGGATTTGATTACTCTGGCAACAGTTCAAAGCCGAGTGCTGTAGTGCTGTGCAGATGCACTGCTAGCCTATAGGCTAGAAGCATGTTCTGTTGCTATGGAGGAAGGAGAAGGGACAATGCTTTTATGGCAAAGCATGGCACTAGCCATTATTAGTAAAGTGATCCTAATAAATGGCTCAGTGAGTGTCTATTTACCTATATGTCTGTATATCTATGCGCAAACACAGCAGAAGCGATAGACAGGACACTTAACTGGGTGAGGGATTGTCATTACTATTATTAACCTCCAACATATTACCAAGCACATAGAAAATTGCAATTCCCTTGTCTCAGCACTTTATGCTTTCACAAAATCACTTGACTGTTATAAAGGTTTTCTGGAAGAAGATTTTCAAGCCTACTTAAAGCGTAACTGTCAGGCATAAAATCAAAAATCATTTTTTTATTTTTATCTGGTAAACAAGTAATAAGCATGCTAACGGCACTCCAAAAGTTAAAAATCACTCTTACTTTTGTTGTTGATAAAAGATCATTCCCCAGTTTACCTGGCTCTCCCATGGCATGCTGGGTTGTCTTTTTTTTGCTTCTGTACTATCCCCTCAGACTTAACTAATGCAGCCTGATTGGCTGAAGACTCTTTCCTTCCTGTTTTCCCCTCCCACGCGTCTGTTCCTCTCTGATTGGCCAATATTTCTCATGCTTCTCAAGCTGCAAAGTCACACAATGACAATGCACTTTCTATTACAAAGCTGGGTGGGGTGTACAAAGACTGTGTTTGCATTGGGTGCCCTCCTCCAATAATAAGGTAGGAAATTACATCAGCTTCAGTCAGAGGGAATTAAGATGGCAAATGCCTGAAACAGAACTCTCTTTATTTACTAAATAAAATTCACTGAAAACAAAATGTGGACAGTACAATACAAATGTTATGCACGTAGAGCAAGTATTTATCTACTTATAAACAGTATGCGTTTTTGGATTTTTTTTCAGATAGTATAGCTGACAACTCCTCTTCAGGGAACCAGAGAGGAATGATTATTAAACATAGAAAAAGGCTTTTATACATACCTGGGGCTTCTTCCAGCCCCATAAGCCTGGATCGCTCCCACGCCGCCATCCTCCGCTTCCTCTACCGCCGCTACCGGGTCCCGTCACTTCCGGCGGACGCGGCCAATTGTCCGCATCACAGGGGCTCCCTCCATACCCTTACGCATGCGGCTGCGCAGTAGGCAGCCGCAAGCGTAAGTGTATGGAGGGAGCCCCTGTGATGCAGAGAATTGGCCGCGTCCGCCAGCCGACTGGCGGTAGTGACGGGACCCGGTACCGGCGGATCCAGGCAGCGAAGGACGGCGGCGTGGGAGCGATCCGTGCGTATGGGGCTGGAGGAAGCCCCAGGTATGTATAAAAGCTTTTTTTTAATCATCTCTGGTTCTCTTTAATGAAATTGTGCAACGTTTCATGAATAGAGCATTTTAAAATACATCTGTAATGAAAAATGTGCCTCTAGGAGGTACTTACCTCAGGAGGGGGAAGCCCCTGGACCCTAAAAAGGCTTCCTCCGTCTTGCTTAGCCAGCAGGATCTAGCACAGAGACTCCCGAACTGTCAGCATCCATATTAAGCATGTGATGTGCCTTGTGCAGGCGCAGTAGCGGCTTTCCGATGGGCTCCAGAGGAAATAGACAAGCCAGATAGGATCCCCTGCACTGTGCAGACGCAGACACCTCAGCGTCCGCGCAGTAGAGTGGACCCAATCGTGCTCGGCTATTTATGCTGGAGCCTGAACGAAAAACCGCAAGTGTGCCTGCAAGAGGCACGTCACCGGCAGGGCCGGATTTGTACTTTCCAGTGCCCTAGGCCTGCTGTCACCAAGCGCCCCCCCCAAAAAAAAAAATTTGTCCAACACTCTGACTAGCGATCATTGGTTTGAATGGGCTCATCTCAGTTGTGCTGCTCTGTCTCCCATTCAACAAATAATTCCTGTAATTTGCGCTCCTGCCCGAATGTGCACAGCATGCGATAGTGTTCTGGGCATGCATACTTGAGAAATGACGCTGATGTATGACCAGTACTTGTCAAGAATGCATAACACTGTACCGGCCTCAGTTGCTGAGCACATCTGGGCAGGAGCGAGATATTACAGGGAGCGCGAGTGGCCAGAGCATGCGCTGCTTCTTTGTCCTCTGTGCGACTGGCTGCAGTCAGAGCCACATACAGGTGACAGGGAGCGCGAGTGGCCAGAGCATGCACTGCTTCTTTGTCCTCTGTGCGACTGGCTGCAGTCAGAGCCACATACAGGTGACAGGGAGCGCGAGTGGCCAGAGCATGCGCTGCTTCTTTGTCCTCTGTGCGACTGGCTGCAGTCAGAGCCACATACAGGTGACAGGGAGCGCGAGTGGCCAGAGCATGCACTGCTTCTTTGTCCTCTGTGCGACTGGCTGCAGTCAGAGCCACATACAGGTGACAGGGAGCGCGAGTGGCCAGAGCATGCACTGCTTCTTTGTCCTCTGTGCGACTGGCTGCAGTCAGAGCCACATACAGGTGACAGGGAGCGCGAGTGGCCAGAGCATGCGCTGCTTCTTTGTCCTCTGTGCGACTGGCTGCAGTCGGAGCCACCAACAGGTGGCAGGGCAGTGCAATGGAGAGAAGCCCATCCAAAACAGAGAACAGGTAAGTAGAAAACATCCTGTCAAGACCCACTTTGGATGTTCTGTTGTAATTACAGTGGACCTGAACTCAGAACTTCCTCTCTGCTCTAAAAGATACGCAACAACATAACCTTTCAATAAAAACATTTTTGTTACAGCTGATACAAATCCTGCAATAAATCTGCAGTGTGTCTACTTCCTGCTTTTATGGAAGCAGACATATGTTTAACATCCTGTGCTTTCAAATGAGCTTAGCTGTTGTGGCAGTCAGGTGACACAGTGTAGAGATTAAATTACAACTTGTGACACAGAGGAGGGGGAATTAGACAGGCTCTCGAAATACATACAGGGTACATTTCTCTGTTTTCCTTCTGTCCTGTGCAAGAGTTCAGCTTCACTTTAAAGCATCTGAATGACATTTATTTATATTTGCTGAAAAATCTATGCATCTCTTTTGAATGCTGAATGTACATATGGTGGTGTGCTCTAACATATTGGCAGTATACGGGAACAAAGAAGGCTTATTTAAATTGCCTTTAAAACGTTTTTTAGGGTAAATGAGGCATGTAACATCATGTTTTTTTTAATGATGTGGGGACTTAAAATCTCTCTCTCAGATGGGAAATCCGAGTTTTCTCGGATAGTGCAGATTTTAAAAAAATATCCGAATTGCTATTCAAAGTTCGGATAGTGGAAAAAGTTCAGATTATCTGGGTAGTTCGGATACCCAAATATTGGATGAGCACCACTGCTCAGGTGTCATTTAAAATGACAATTTAGCAATGAAAGGGAAGAAAACAGCATTTTTTATCCTGCAGTCTCATAGATGGTAGGAGCTGGAAGACAGAAAATGAGCCAGGAAAGAGTTAACTAAGGAAGAGAAGCGACCACTGCTAAAACAGTCATAAATTAGGATTAGATAAATTAGCTGAGGTCAGTGTCAAAGTTGTAAAAGTGGTGAAGAAACTGCAGAGCTCTCTGATGTTTGGGAATGCTTGGCATTAAAACTCAGCGGAACTTAGTTCTATCTGCTTTGTAATGTAAATCCCTGGTATTTCTCACATCGATCTGTAAGTCTATCATACAAAGAAAGGAATGGATTATCAGATGACCGATATGATTGATCCTGATTGTTTTAACACATCAGGAAGTGAGAGAGAGAGATGCAGGGATTGGGGAACTGTGGAATTCAGCTATTAGTGCAGAGCAGGGCGCTGGCTGGCTGTGCTGCGGGACCAGAAGAGATGATTTACTTTGACATATGACCTCTTCTCTCTCCAAGTCATGCCGCCCTTCTTATCTTATCTAATTTTATCGCCCTAGGCCGTGGCCTTTTTTGGCCTTTCCAGAAATCCGGCCCTGGTCACCGGCTTGTTATGGATCTGGAAACGGATTACCACTGCGCCTGCGCCCAACGCCGACAAGATTTTCGGGGGATGCCAGCAACGGAACGAGGATGGGATAAGCCTCGATAGGATCCAGTGGCTTCCCCGTCTTGTGGCAAGTACTCCCTAGGGGCACTTTTTTTTCCTTACAGGTTCACTTTAAATAACCCTTCGCTTTTGGCATGTTACTCACTCATAACTTTCGCTAAATCAGTAGGAAGGAAACACAGAAAATGTAGGAATTATATTCACAGTCAAGCTTTTTTAATAGATTATTTTCTGTGGTATGAACGCTAATGTGTTGAGTAAATCTTTGCAACAGCCTTGTTCATTCACAGTACACCATCATTCACAGTACACCATCGCTGTCCTGTTTCTCAGGCATTTTTCATGCATGTGACCATGAACCGTGTCTTTTCCGCAAAATGTGTAATCATAAATACATATAATTTTTCTGCACTTAGGCAGATCTGATCTAATAATGTGATTCCATTTTATGGGAAAATAATCTGCACCAATAGGAAGGAGCCATGTCGTCTCCGTCAGTGCTGGCGTCTCAGTCTTGCTGTTTACTTTTGGCACAGGAACGACAAAATGTTTTGCTTTCAGCTGGCACTGCAGGAGATTAGTGCGAGTTCTTGTAAAGATTGGGTTTATAGCTGATCATTTACTTGCAAACAGGGCGTTAAAAGGATCTGACATGAACCAGGGCACCTTGAAGCCGGGCCAGTAAAAAAGGGCGCACATGGCTAGTGGACAAAAAGGGCGCCGCCATAGACTGCAATACAAAATACTGGCTATTGGGGGGAATGGGCGCTCGACAGGAAAAAAGGGCGCCCGAGAAATAGCGGTTGCAGGGATCGTGTTAACAAAAGTTTTCATTTACAGAATTAGGTTTATAACAAATATTGTTTACAAGTTCGTTTTGACTATGTGTTATAATTATTTTTCGTTTTTAAATTTCGCTTATAGGAGCTTCTACTTATTTTCCCGTTTTTAAAATTTCGCTTCAGACCTCATAGATAGCAGGGGCATGTGTGCCCCTGCTAAAACGCAGCTATCCCGCGGCTTAACGGGGGTCCCTTCACCCCCAAATCCCCTCTGTAAAGCGGGGGAGTGCTTCCGCATTGGGGCAGGGCTAACCGCTGCAGCCCTGCCCCACACGCGTCTGTCAGCGCGTATCTCCGCCTCTCCCCCGCCCCTCTCAGTCTTCCTTCACTGAGAGGGGCGGGGGAGAGGCGGCGATGCGCGTCTGATAGACGGCGCTGAGAGGCAGGGCTGCAGCTGTTAGCCTTGCCTCCAGGAAGAGAATATTACGACCAAGTTTGCGACCAACTTTTGCGGGGGTAAGTGTGGGGGTGAAAGGACCCCCGTTAAGCCGCGGGATAGCGGCGTGTGCCCCTGCTAACTATGAGCTCTGAAGCGAGATTTATTCTCGCTTCAGAGTCTCTTTAAAGGACTGTAACAAGTACATTTTCGCTTACACTCATTTTGTCATTTAAAATTAGTTTTTTCTTCAATGGCATAATTTTGTAACCTAGTTGTTTTAATGCTGCTAGTGTGCCAACTTTCTGTGAGTGAGTGCCGAGGGTTTATGATTGTTTATACTGTATGTAAATTTGACCACACCCCTCAGCACCTGCAATTCCATTTAAAAACATTGCCCCTCAGCAGGATGAGCATAGCCCCTCCTTTCTTGTCTGTGAGGTCTGCCTGCCACTTAGGAAGGAGTAGGAGGCAGACAATCGGGGCACCATGGCAGTGATCCAGGGCACTAGCCTCAAAGTTATTTACCTAACAAACCCACTTGCTTAGAAATATTCTAAATACTATAGAAATTGATGTAAAGTTGTAATTATTACATGTACCACAGCAATAGCATAGCTGATACTTTAGTTCTGGAGGTTTCTGAATATGGCGGTAGACTGGTGATGGAGAAGGCTGAAAAAAAAACCATTTCCCATCAACCCTTGCAGCTGGCCTAAGTCATGTGATGCAAGCAATGGGAAAAATAAAACTAAAAAATTATAGTTGTGTTCGGCAAGTAAATAAAGGGAAAGTTATCCCTAAAGCCCCATACAAACGCTCAACCGTGGTCTTTAATGTAGCACATCAAACAACTTTTGTTGTGAAACAAGTTGAAACAACCAAAAAAGTTGTTTGCTATTGTTCACACAACTGATAAGACTGATAAGACGTCAATCCAACTGAATTGTACATAAGTGGAGGATGTAAACCTCAAAAGCATTCAGTAGTAGAAATACAGGTATTGATAGAGAGGTGAACAGCACAAAATAGAAGTCATATAAAGAGGGTATAGCAGCAAACACAGGGGTGTATTCACAGAAATAATTCTATTGAGTACAATTGTCAATACTGGTTACAAAAATACCTATAAATCCAAGATCATTCAATAAATAGGTGGTATGACTACTGGAAGAATTAAATCATAGTAAACTGCCACTACACATAATAAAATAATACACGCATGTAACATACATTGATAAAGATCTTACACAGCTACAGTGCATGCCAAGTAAAGGCCCATACTCACGGGGGACGGCCGTCGCCGCAACCGCGTGGCACGCGCGTGTTGCGGCGACAGTTCCCCCGTGTGTATGATGCGCGCGCCCCGAACCGTCGCCCGTCGGAGCTGTCGCCAGGCGATTGACATTTTCAATCGCCGGCTACAGTCGTCGCCGCAACCTCGCCGGAACTGTCGCTAGCCCCGCATGTGTATGCAGGCTAGCGACAGCTACCCACACACACCACACGGAGCTTCCGGCGGGGGGGAGGAAACTCGGCGACAGCTTCCGCCGCATCGCTAATCCCTCTGCTGCCGTGTGGATGCAGAGGGACTTGGCGACGAGCTGTCGCCGAACTGCCGCCGAACTGTCGCGCACACGCTCCCGTGTGCGGCGACAGCTACAATTGTACCCCCGTGGGTACTTAGCTTTTGATAGTCCTAACCTACTGTATATACATGACGCAACTTGAAAGCCATTATGGGAGGAATAAGGTAAGTATTTTGCTGTAGTAGAGGTTTAAAGTGGACCCGAGCTCTTGCAAAGAACAGACTGAAAATTGTTAGGCCTCGTTCATACGCTTCTGTGCGCATTTGGAAGCACGTATGATGTGGTGAAACGCAAGTAAGGTTCACATCTACTGCGCTGCGCAGCATTACGATGTGCTATGATGCCTACTGATTACACACTTGTTACACTCAACTGTAGCTAAATAAACAAACACAGCTCAGTGCAGATTATTTTTACAGCATTTCTATGTGGAATGTAGGCCTCGTTCACATCTCTTCAACGCAGATGGCTGTGCGATCGGATCACTACCCGCTGCACTGCTGATCCCATTCATTGACAGTGATGGGATCAGCTCTGCGCTTGCGGGCAAAATGCAGGCAGCAGTACGCAAGCGCAGAGCTGATCCCATCACTGTCAATGAATGGGATCAGCAGTGCAGCAGGTAGTGGCGCAGATGGCGTGCGATCTTACACGTTGCGTTCCGATCGCACGGCCACCTGCATTGAAGAGATGTAAACGAGGCCCAAATTCCACATAGAAATGCTGTAAAAATCATCTGCACTGACCTGTGTTTGTTTATTTAGCTACAGTTGAGTGTAACAAGTGTGTAATCAGTAGGCATATCTGACAGTGACTCTGTGCTGGCACTGCTGGCTGTACAGGAAAAGACAGATGCTTTAACCCTTCCTTTGCTCCCTGAGAGTTCTTCCAGTAAATTGTCAAGGATTTTTGGGGGGATTTCTGTGCATTGTAACAATTTTTTTTTTTCCCGTGATTGTTTTCATACTGTGCCTAATCTTTTAGAGCAGATAGGAAGTTCTGAGCTCAGATCTACTTTAACTACTTCACCACTAAGCAGTTTTCCCCTTATAGGACATCCGAGGTGAAAATAAACTGACAAGAAAAACAATTGTATCTATCCTCAGTCTCCTAAAAAATGACCATTTTTTTAAGATAATAATACATAGATATTATTTTATAATTCAAGCTAGTTTTTACAGTTGTCTTTGCTCAATGACACCTTTGTGGAAGTATGTCAGTGCTCAAGTCTATGAATTATTGACCCTTTTTATCTCTTTCCTGCTCTCAGAAGCCATTTACTGACAGGAAAGTGTTTTATGGTTGTAATTACTTATCAGTGAAGGTTATGACCCAGTCCGACCCGGTCCCGACCCAGGCAGCAACTGTCACTTGCATACCGGATGTTTCACTTTTTCAGGCAGAGAAAGAAAAAAAGGAACAGAGCCTAGTTATTTGTGTGCTTGGCACTGTACATACACATGTCTATCTCATCATGTCACCTCGGTTGTTCTTTAACCCCTAGCCGACCACTCCATGCCGATTGGCGTGAACGTGGCGGCAGCCCCAGGACCACTCCAGGCCGATTGGTGTAAAGGGCTGTGGGCAGGGATTGCAGGAGATTGTGCGCACCGCATGAATTACGGAGCTCCGCCTTCAGTCTCCCAGCAGCGATCGCCGATCGGAGACTGTTAAGACGGCGAAACTGCCGTCTTATAGGACTGTACAGCACTGCGATCTAAGGCAGTGCTGTACTGGGGACAGCCGTGTGACATGGCCGTCCCCCTTGGGGACACAGAAGCGATCCGCTGTGATAGGCTGACGGGGGAGGGAGGTGAACACATATAAAGAAAATAGTGAAATTTATTTAATAAAAAAACAAATAAATATTTATTAAAAAAACAACAAACATCTGGGGAGCTCTCTGTTGGTGGGGGAAAAAGGGGGGGGGGGGAAATCACTTGTGTGCTGAGTTGTGCGGCCCTGCAGCGAGGCCTTAAAGCTGCAGTGGCCTATTAAGTAAAAAATGGCCTGGTCACAAGAGGGATTTCACACCGCGGTCTTCAAGTGGTAAAGAACTAGAGCAATTTTCACATTTCAACACTCCTTCCATTCATTCGCCAATAACTTTATCACTACTTCTCACATCTAAATGATCTATATGTTGCTTTTTTGCCACCGGTTAGACTTTCTTTGTGTGGTACCTTCTGCTACAAAATATTTTATTTTATATGCATTTTAACGGGAATAATAAGAAATAATTAATTATTTCTCTCTTTTCAGCAATTACAGTTTTAAAATGAGACATATTTTATACATATAAGACGTATAAAAATAAGTTTTTATAAGCTGAAAGCTCAATGTTTATTCATTTTTTAAGTTAGCCAATAAATGGTATCATCCTGATTCAAAACTCCTTGCTTTTACTGATGACTAACACGGTACAACACTTTACTGCTTTTAAAATAAGATGTGCGACTGTAAATAAAACCCACCTTTTTTTTTTCCCATTTGTCCCGATTGTTACAACGTTTAAATAATGTCCCTTGTACAATGTATGGTGACAATATTGCTCTTTTACAGTACCCTCACAATAATTACCAGTCCTTATTTGCAAAAATAACAGTAATATACCATCATGGCATGCATAGATAAAAAGCCGAGTCCCTATCACAATCATTTTATTCTCTTTTAAATTCTGTTTCTATGGCTCTTTTTTTTTTTTTTTTTTTTTAACTATGGGGGACAGAAAGGGGTTTATTGTATTTTTATTTATGTGTTTTTATTTGACAAATATAATGGGATAGTACACTATTATATTTGTCCACTAGATGGTGCCTTCCCATATAGAAAGCTGAATAATAGCTTTCTATACGAAGCAAAATAAAAAGTTGTTTTTTTTTACAGACTTCAATGAATAACCTCTGCTGTTTGTTACAGCAGAGATTATTCAGTAATCTGCACTTAGATTGGGGTTGGGAACATATGTTCCCATTCGCCAATCCGTCCTTTAACTTTCGGTCATGGCAGAAGACGAGTATCTACGCCCCTGGGCTTCAGGGGCGAAGATATACTGCCCTGAAAATAATAACTAGTTAATCTAATAAATTTAGGTTCATATAACTTTAGGCTTAGTTTAAGGGTAATTACCGTTTGTTTGTTTTTTCACTCCATAAAATGCACCTGTAGATAAGACGCACATAGGTTTAGAGGACAAAAATCAGAAAAAATATAGTCTGAACCTGGTGCATCTGATGGAATAATTATTCTGAACCAGATGTCTCTTACGGAGCGTCACAGAAGGACTGGCGCCAGGTCTATCCTTCAAGCTAATAGTGCTCCTCCGCACCCCTGCAGAGCAGGGCCGGACTACCGACCAGGCAACAAAAGCAGTCGCTTGGGGCCCCCCCATTCAGAGTCAAAGGGGCCCCATCAGCACATAAACCAGCCCTCGCCATCCTGTCAGCGGTGGCTGGATGGTATAATGGTTAAAGGGACTCTGAGCAGTGCAGTAACTATGGAAAGATGCATATCATTTTAAAGCTCTCTTTCTCCTCTTTCCAATGATATATAAACCGCCGCCCTATGCCTTTTAGTTTTCGCTATTTTCACGATCGAAAACGCGGCCACGGCAATTTCGATCGCGAAAATAGCGAAAACTAAAAGGCGTAGGGTGGCAGTTTATCTATCATTGGAAAGAGGAGAAAGAGAGCTTCAAAATGATATGCATCTTTCCATAGTTACATTGTATTACACAGGACGACTTTTCTCCAAAGTTGGCAGCTCGATTCAGCACAATGCAATGAAATATAAGGAACCCAGGGGGATATAATTACAAACATCATGCTGGTAGGTGTGAGGATGTAATTAATTAGTTGTGGGTATGCTTAAAGGCATACCCACAGGCACTGCTCGGAGTCCCTTTAAGGGCTCTGCCTCTGACACAGGAGACCAGGGTTCGAATCTCGGCTCTGCCTGTTCAGTAAGCCAGCACCTATTCAGTAGGAGACCTTAGGCAAGTCTCTCTAACACTGCTACTGCCTATAGGACGCATCCTAGTGGCTGCAGCTTTGGCGCTTTGAGTCTGCCAGGAGAAAAGCGCAATATAAATGTTATTTGTCTTGTCTTGTCAAATGATGCCGTGCTCTGGTGATTGTCTTCAGAGCAAGGCTCTCTTCCTAGGTCCCCCTCCTGCTATTGTGCGCTCTGCCACTGCCCACTCCTCCCTCCCTTCCCACAGAGAACCACAGCTGCAGCAAGAATGATAGCAGCAGATGGCAAAGGCTCACTCACCTATCCATAATCCAAGCGATAGAGATCCCGTCATCTGAAACCCATCTGTCTCTTCTACAGTGCAGCCACTCGCTCTGAACTTCCTGATTCTCAGATCAGACAGGAAGTAGGAAGTAGTAATAGTAGTAGTAACAGAGCGACAGCACTCTAGAGGAGACAGATTGCCTCTGGATGACAGGACCTCTATTGCTTGGATCACAATAGGTGAATGTGAGTCATCTGGTGCTGTCATTCCCCCCGCTGCGGCTGCCTTCTCTGCTGGACTATCGTATTCACTGGGATGGAGACTGCATGGTGGCTGTTTAGTTTGGGAGTAAATCAGTTGGTCGGTGGTGGGGGTGGTTATGTAATTCTGTCTGGTGAATGGCTTCCGGTTTGGCAGTGTCCAGAGCTTTCTGCTATTGCCAGGCTGGAGATGCAGGGGGAAAGTGCTGCTGCTGTGATATCTGGCGCCCCCTTCACAGGGGTGCCCCAGCCCCTGAGTGCAAATGTCCCAGCCATTCATCTCTCACTCTGCATTTTGCCGCTGCTATTCCCTGCATTGTGCACCCACCGAGGAAAGCGGGCTGTTGCCCACAGCAACCAGTAGCTCAGCTGCCCCGGTGTGTGCGGCATGTTGCTGTGCAGCTGCATCTTCAGATTCTATTATGACATGATGGGGGGGCCAAAATCAGTTACTTTGCTTAGGGCCCCATTTAGCCTTAATCCGGCTCTGCTTACGGCAGTGAAGTGAACTCACCTGTTTGGCTTGTGCGGTACGTGTGTCCTTCCATCTTCATTTGTGCCAGGTTACAAAGAAAAGGCAGAGATCTAGGAATACTAATTTTAATTATCCTGACAAAGTACATTGGCCCAGGAAAAGTCCGTATGGAATAGTCTATATCTGATTCTCTCTTTCTCTATGCCAGGGTGGTCAGAAAGTTGCCTCAGCTTGCCTCTTCTTGCAACTACTGAAAGAACAGAGACTCTCCTTGCAGCCTTTCAGTACTTATATATAGCAGGAGGAGTTTGGACGATATCCTCCCTAGGTAATAGTGCTGGAGGAGCCAGTCAATCAGCAAACCAGGTATTTAAAATATTTTTTTTCAAAAACTGCAGCAATGCAATTTACTAAATTTTGTGCACTGCTAAGCAATCCATTAAAAATGAGTGGCTGAACGCTTTACAGTCTAAAGTTACTGTTCGGGCTTCTTTCAAGGGATTACAGTAGAAGGGTAAAGGTTAGTGATACGCTGGTTTCAGATTGACAACTGGCGTTATGGGAACAATCGCATCCCACCACAATGCTAAAAGTAGCCTTCTGGGATTACCTCGGCTATAGTGATGCACAAATCCGGATCCAGGAGACACCCGGATAGTTGCTATCCGGATATCTCCCAGTAACCCTGTGCGGGGTGGGCGGGGGGGGGGGGGTCAATCTTACCTGTCTGACGTCTTCTTCGTCCGTCCCTGGTGCCTCCCACGATGCGGTTCCGGGTTGAAGGAGGAAGTGATTGTAGTCACGTGATGCGCGTGGACTGCATCGTGGGAGGCGCCAGGGACGGACGAAGAAGACGTCAGAAAGGTAAGATTTACCCCCGCCAACCCCACACAGGTTTACTGGGAGATATCCGGATAGCAACTATCCGGGTGTCTCCTGGATCTGGATTTGAGCATCACTACTCGGCAATGTGTGGCAAACCCCTTCTGACTGCAGGCCAAACAGGAAGTGAGGCCCTCTAGCCAGGGGCGTAGGAATAGACCCTGCAGCCCCTGCAGTTGCAGGGGGGCCCCTAGCAAGTCAGGGGCCCGGAGGAGGAAAGGCTGTCACCACCGGCGTACCTACCGGGGATGCGACTCTCTCAGCCGCAGGGGGGCCCGGCCGCCTGGGGCTGCTCTGGGGCCCGCTCACTGTGCGTGGGGGGAGCGCTGCTCTGGACCCCCCAGCAAGGTGCTCAACTGGCCGCAGCGTCTAATAGACGCTGCGCCAGTTCATTCCCCGCAGCCCCGCTCCACCAGCAGCCTGCATAGTCTCCGGCAGGCAGAGCAGGGCTACGGCAAGATGGCCGCCGAAGAAGCCCTACACTGGAGACTATTTGTGTCTCTAGTACAGGGCTTCAGCAGCCATCTTGCCGTAGCCCTGCACTCTGCCTGTCAGCGCGGGAGATGTGCTGCAGGAGGACTCGGGGAGCTGCGAGCCAGATGCCGGGAGAGGAGAAGACTTCTGTCAGGTAAGTGAATTGTTTTTTTTTCACAGGTGCATTTTTTTTTCTAGTGTCTGCTGCCTACATTGTGATTTTCTGGTCACTGCTGCCCACATTGTGATTTTCAGGTGTCTGCTGCCCACATTATGATTTTCTGGTCACTGCTGCCCACATTGTGATTTTCAGGTGTCTGCTGCCCACATTGCGATTTTCTGGTGTCTGCTGCCCACATTATGATTTTCTGGTGTCTGCTGCCCACATTACGATTTTCTGGTCACTGCTGCCCACATTGCGATTTTCTGGTCACTGCTGCCCACATTGCGATTTTCTGGTGTCTGCTGCCCACATTGCGATTTTCTGGTGTCTGCTGCCCACATTACGATTTTCTGGTCACTGCTGCCCACATTGCGATTTTCTGGTCACTGCTGCCCACATTGCGATTTTCTGGTGTCTGCTGCCCACATTATGATTTTCTGGTGTCTGCTGCCCATATTACGATTTTCAGGTGTCTGCTGCCCACATTACGATTTTCAGGTGTCTGCTGCCCACATTAGGATTTTCAGGTGTCTGCTGCCCACATTAGGATTTTCTGGTGTCTGCTGCCCACATTGCGATTTTCTGGTGTCTGCTGCCCACATTGCGATTTTCTGGTGTCTGCTGCCCACATTACGATTTTCAGGTGTCTGCTGCCCACATTGTGATTTTCAGGTGTCTGCTGCCCACATTACGATTTTCTGGTCACTGCTGCCCACATTGCGATTTTCTGGTCACTGCTGCCCACATTGCGATTTTCAGGTGTCTGCTGCCCTCATTACGATTTTCAGGTGTCTGCTGCCCACATTACGATTTTCAGGTGTCTGCTGCCCACATTACGATTTTCAGGTGTCTGCTGCCCACATTGCGATTTTCAGGTGTCTGCTGCCCACATTGCGATTTTCTGGTGTCTGCTGCCCACATTACGATTTTCTGGTGTATGCTGCCCACATTAGGATTTTCTGGTGACTGCTGCCCACATTGAGATTTTCTGGTGACTGCTGCCCACATTGCGATTTTTCTGGTGACTGCTGCCCACATAAGGATTTTCTGGTGACTGATGCCCACATTAGGATTTTCTGGTGTCTGCTGCCCACATTACGACATTCTGGTGACTGACTGCTGCCCACATTAGGATTTTCTGGTGACTGCTGCCCACATTACGATATTCTGGTGACTGCTGCCCACATTAGGATTTTCTGGTGACTGATGCCCACATTGCAATTTTCTGGTGACTGCTGCCCACATGGCGATTTTCTGGTGACTGCTGCCCACATTGCGATTTTCTGGTGAACTCTGCCCACATTACGATTTTCTGGCCCACATTACGATTTTCTGGTGAACACTGCCCACGTTACGATTGTCTGGTGAATGCTGTCCACGTTACGATTTTCTGGTGAACGCTGCCCACATTACGATTTTCTGGCCCACATTACGATTTTCTGGTGAACACTGCCCAAGTTACGATTGTCTGGTGAATGCTGTCCATGTTACAATTTTCTGGTGAACTCTGCCCACATTACGATTTTCTGTCCCACATTACGATATTCTGATGAACGCTGCCCACATTACGATTGTCTGGTGAATGCTGCCCACGTTACAACTTTCTGGTGACTGCTGCTCACGTTACTATTTTCTGGTGACTGGTGCCCACATTACGATTTTCTGGTGAACTCTGCCCACATTATGATTTTCTAAAGGCCCACATTACGATTTTCTGGTGAACTCTGCCCACATTACGATTGTCTGGTGAATGCTGTCCACGTTACAATTTTCTGGTGACTGGTGCCCACATTACGATTTTCTGGTGAACTCTGCCCACATTATGATTTTCTAAAGGCCCACATTACGATTTTCTGGTGAACTCTGCCCACATTACGATTTTCTGGCCCACATTACGATTGTCTGGTAAAATGCTGCCCACTTTACAATTAATTTACAGTGAAACGCTGCCCCATTACGATTATTTGGCACCTATGGGGGGGGCCCCATCCAAATATTCGCAGGGGGGCCCAGTGATTTCTAGTTACGCCCCTGCCTCTAGCGCTCACTTTGCACTCAAGTACACCTCAGTTGAATAAAAGGTTTACCAGCTGCCTACAACCCAGATGAAAAGGTTGTAGTAACGTTTAACCTTTTGGGGACCCGCAGCCTAACCCCCCGTCAGGACCTGGGCATTATACCTTCGGGGGGGGGGGGGGGGGGGGCACGTTTGGGGGGTCAGGCAGCCGGATCCCTAGTATAGTTAGTCAAGCATTTGTGTCCCCAGTTTAGCCAGGTGTCCCCAGTACAGCCAGCAGCCTTTACTCACCTACCTGGGTCCTGCGATGAGCAGCTCTAGCCACCTCTGCTCTGGCCGGCATCCCTGCTCGCACTGACTCTAAGTTCCGGGTCGCGGCTTGATGATGTCATCAAGCCGGGACCCGACATTAGAGTCAGAGCGAGCAGGGATGCCGGCCAGAGCGGAGG